>NC_132931.1:21439293-21706793 GCF_047675955.1 Chlorocebus sabaeus
TAATTTTTTTTTAGTAGAGACGGGGTTTCACCGTGTTAGTCAAGATGGTCTCCATCTCCTGACCTTGTAATCCACCTGCCTCGGCCTCCCAAAGTGCTGGGATTACAGGCGTGAGTCACCGCCTCCGGCCATCAGACACAATTTTTAAAAAGAACGTTAGGAAAATCCTTAGGAGAAGTGTCTGCTTTGCTGGGTGCTTGCTCTTCCTTCAGTATTTTTTAGTCATTCTCTGAACTAGACAGCTACTAGAGAGGCGTAAATTCTCAAAAATAAAATCAGCTCATATTCTGAAGTCACATAATTCAAAGTGAGGAACTATTTTCTAGGAATTGATTTTTTATTTTATTTTTTAAGAATAGAAGCCTGGGACATGTAAGGTGGCAAATGCCTGTAGTCCCAACTTTTGGGAGGCTGAGGCAGGAGGATGGGGTGAGCCTAGGAGGTCGAGGCTGCAGTGAGCCATGATCACAACCCTGCACTCCAGCCTGGGCGACAGAGCAGGATCCTATCTCTCTAAAAAAAAAAAAAAAAGAAAAACGTTTTAATTGAAACAATAGAAGCCTTCAAGGTTTGCTCATCTGAGCACCCACCGGCCTCTGACCCTGTGAGCTGCCCCTCCCACCTGACAGCCACCTGGACCTTGGGTCGGCCTGGTCTTCTCCGGTCGGTGCTGCTGGAACTCCTCAGAGCGAAGAAGGCACCTGGCTCTTCTGCTTCTGCCTCACGCGGGCCTGATGCGTGGAGAGGCTCAGGGAGAAACAGAAATGAGACGCACGTCACTTTTGCAGCCCGGCCTAGCTGGCATGGGAACACGTCCCTGCATTGATTGCGCTCCCAGCAGCCAGCACGGACGAGGAAATCAGCATCCCGAGGTTCTCCTTGGCACCCAGTCGCTGCTGCTTTAACATCAGAGGCACAATGCAGCATTTACAATGTCTCAGGCTTCAGAAATTCTCTACAGAACCCTGCATTTTGGTGTCAAGAGCCGCTAAAGAAAGAGCACAGCCCGGGCTGGGCGCGGCGGCTCACGCCTGTAATCCCAGCACTTTGGGAGGCCGAGGGGGGCAGATCACGAGGTCAAGAGATCGAGACCATCCTGGCTAACACGGTGAAACCCCATCTCTACTAAAAATACAAAAAATTAGGCGAGCGTGGTGGCAGGAGCCTGTAGTCCCAGCTACTCGGGAGGCTGAGGCAGGAGAATGGCGTGAACCCGGGAGGCGGAGCTTGCAGTGAGCCGAGATCGCGCCACCACACTCCAGCCTGGGCGACAGAGCGAGACTCCGTCTCAAAAAAAAAAAAGAAAGAGCACAGCCCGGGACATCAACTCTGCCCTCGAAATGGGGCCGGTGAACCCCTTTCACCTGCCACCAGCATCTCACATGAGGTCCTTCTGCTGAGAACAGCTTTCCCGATGGCCCAGTGAGTGCCCTCGCCTCTCGCTGGCCTGGGAGAGTCACCCTCGCCCTTTGGTCAGTCACTCCCGCCAGGAGGTTAGGGTCCTGCCTCTGGAAGTGCCAGGCTGGTGCCCGAAAGGGAGGTCAGCCCTACCCAGACCCAGAGGACTGAGGCGGGAAGGGGGTGGCCCCAGGTAAGAGTCAGGGGTCTGTTAACAGAAAGAGGGAACAGAGTCTGGGTGCCCCAAACAACCATGTCCACCACAGTGAAATAAACTGGGGAAGTTTCTCTCCTGCTAAAGAAAGAGCCATGACTACACATTTATAAAAACTGCCAGCGTCAGACTTGTTTCTTTTGAGAATTTTTAGGGGAGGGGCCTTATCCTCTCCCAGGGAAAGAGGCTCTTGTAGACGGCGAGTGGCATCATTGCTTTCCATGCCTGTGACTCAGGGCGCTCCTCCTGGGCCGCGCATGTGGGCAGAGCAGAGTGAGCGGCACCGTGTGACCTGACCCAGCTTAGGGTCATGTCTGAACCCCCCTCCCCAGCGGACCCCAGATCATAAAAGCTGCACTTCGGAAAATAAAATAAATCCTGCCACAGCCCCAGGGGTGGGGAAGAAAATGAAGTAAGGCTGAAGTCCAGGAGGAATTTCCCCTGACTGCTTCATCACCGGGACGTATTTGGAGACCTGCCTGGAGACCCCACTAAGCATGCTTTGGCCCAGGGAAAGGTGAGGAGAGTCCCTGCCCCTTTCTGTCCCCACACCGGGACCGGGCTGCAAAACCAGGATGTGTGCTGGCCTGTTCCTTGGTTCTGTAGGAGCCAACAGCCTAGACGGAGCCCGGGGCCTTGCCCGCCTTCCCTTCCAGGGCTCCTCTCCAGGGCCAGCTGCGTGCAGAGCACAGGGGCCTCGCAGAGACCACACAATGCAGAGCGCTCACAGGGTGGTCCACGAGGACCCCCACAGCACCGTGCTCCCGAGCCTCAGAGCAAAGGGGCTTCACAAAGACCACACAACGCCGACTGCTTTCGAGGTGGCCCACGGCGACCCCCACACCACCAGGTTCCCGAGCCTCAACATCCTCATCTCTGTGACGGGTCTAATTACGTGGGTTAATCAGACCTGTGTTGTTATTATTATTATTTTTGAGACGGAGTCTTGCTCTGTCGCCCAGGCTGGAGTGCAGTGGCCGGATCTCAGCTCACTGCAAGCTCCGCCTCCCGGGTTTACACCATTCTCCTGCCTCAGCCTCCCGAGTAGCTGGGACTACAGGCGCCCGCCACCTCGCCTGGCTAGTTTTTTGTATTTTTTAGTAGAGACGGGGTTTCACCGTGTTGGCCAGGATGGTCTCGATCTCCTGACCTCGTGATCCACCCATCTCGGCCTCCCAAAGTGCTGGGATTACAGGTGTGAGCCGCCGAGCCCGGCCCGACCTGTGTAATTATTAACCAGGTGTCTCAGCCGGGTTGTCTGACTCCAACATGAAGCGTCTAACACTGCGTAGCCCACAGCAGGCATTCGGGACACCGCACAATGGCTGGCATCCCCTCCACTCGCCCCAGAAGGGAGGGAGGGCGAACTCCAACTCAGGCAGGCAGAATAAACTCAAGGCTTGGGTGAGCCGGGCTGGGAGGTGGTGGCCCTGATCTCCCAGGGGCGGAATATCATTGAAATCACTTGGTGGGGTTTCCCTCCTGCTGAAGAAAAGGCAGCCGTGAGCGCACATCTATAAAAATCGCTGGCATTAGATATTGTTTCTTTGGGGAATTTTTGAGATGTGCAAGTATAGCTGTAATCAGCTGAAATGCGGAAACCACGTAATTCAAAGTGAGAAACTGTTTTCTGGGAACTGATGTTTTATTTTATTTTAGAAAATTCAGCTGGGCGCGGTGGC
Organism: Chlorocebus sabaeus; assembly: GCF_047675955.1. Classification (NCBI taxonomy): domain Eukaryota; kingdom Metazoa; phylum Chordata; class Mammalia; order Primates; family Cercopithecidae; genus Chlorocebus; species Chlorocebus sabaeus. The sequence goes on from NC_132931.1 coordinate 21,442,588, forward strand.
TCACCCCTGTTGTCTTAGCACTTTGGGAGGCCGAGGCGGTCGGACCATGTGAGGTCAGGAGTTCGAGACCAGCCTGGCTAACATGGTGAACTCCCGTCTCTACTAAAAATATAAAATTAGCTGGGTGTGGTGGTCGGCACCTGTAGTCTCAACTACTTAGGAGGCTGAGGCAGGAGAATCACTTGAACCCGGGAGGCAGAGGTTGCAGTGAACTGAGATCACACCATTGCACTCCAGCCTGGCTGACAAGAGCGAGACTCTGTCTCAAAAAGAAAGGAAGGAAGGAGGGAGGGAAGGAAGGAAGGAAGGAAGGAGAGAGAGAGAAGAAAAGAAAGAAAGAAAGAGAAAGAAAGAAAGAAAAGAAAGAAAAGAAAGAAAAAGAAAGAAAAGAAAAGAAAAGAAAAGAAAGAAAGAAAGAAAGAAAAGAAAGAAAAGAAAGAAAGAAAGAAAATTCATGCTTCCCTAGGAGAAAGAAAGAAAGAAAGAAAAGAAAGAAAAGAAAGAAAGAAAGAAAATTCATGCTTCCCTAGGAGAAAGAAAGAAAGAAAGAAAGAAAAGAAAGGAAAGAAAGAAAGAAAGAAAGAAAGAAAATTCATGCTTCCCTAGGAGCCATCTAGTTCAGAGAAGGACCAAAAAAAAAAAAAAAAAAAAAAAAAAAAAAAAAGAAAGAAAGAAAAATGGAAGCAGGAACAGGCTCCCCAGCAAAGCCGACCGTTTTCCTACCGATTCTCCTAACATTTTCCCTGATCTGCCAGAGGACGTAAATTCAGTGAGCCTGGTGTATTCGTTCACAGCTCCTCCTCATTTCGACCACACTTCTACGGGGCTGCTGAGCCCGGAGATTGTGTAATTCGATTAGGGATGACGACCTCACCTTGGTGTATGTTAATGACGTAATCCATAGCTCACATATTATATATTAATGACGCTGGTAGCTGTGACTGCCCCGTTGAGAGGGCGACACGGCCGTCGGCTCAGGGACCACAACCCGTCTATCAAGCTTCCAGAGAGAGAAAAGTATTTACAGAGCCTTGCCTCGGTCTAAAGCAAATGTTTTCTGAACCTAAATAGTTGAGCACTTCTCTCAGGCAGCTCTGGGAGAGGAACGTGCGTGGAGTCGCTCTGGCTGAAGGTCCAGGCGTCGGAGTCGGCCTCTGCGGCCAAGTTCCTTGCCTTACTGAGTCCTTAGAAAGTTAAAAACATTTACTCTTCCAGGATCCTCGACTACACAGTTAGCATATTTAAATGCACACTCAACCCTCACCCCTCGTTCCCTGCCCTGGGAGTCCCCTGTGTCCACTGTTTAACCCTCGCCCCTCGTTCCCTGCCCTGGGAGTCCCCTGTGTCCACTGTTTAACCCTCGCCCCTCGTTCCCTGTCCTGGGAGTCCCCGGTGTCCACTGTTTAACCCTCGCCCCTCATTCCCTGTCCTGGGAGTCCCCGGTGTCCACTGTTTAACCCTCGCCCCTCGTTCCCTGCCCTGGGAGTCCCCTGTGTCCACTGTTTAACCCTCGCCCCTCGTTCCCCGCCCTGGGAGTCCCCGGTGTCCACTGTTTAACCCTCGCCCCTCGTTCCCCGCCCTGGGAGTCCCCGGTGTCCACTGTTTAACCCTCACCCCTCCTTCCCCGCCCTGGGAGTCCCCGGTGTCCACTGTTTAACCCTCACCCCTCCTTCCCCGCCCTGGGAGTCCCCGGTGTCCACTGTTTAACCCTCACCCCTCCTTCCCCGCCCTGGGAGTCCCCGGTGTCCACTGTTTAACCCTCACCCCTCCTTCCCCGCCCTGGGAGTCCCCGGTGTCCACTGTTTAACCCTCACCCCTCCTTCCCTGCCCTGGGAGTCCCCGGTGTCCACTGTTTAACCCTCATCCCTCCTTCCCCGCCCTGGGAGTCCCCGGTGTCCACTGTTTAACCCTCACCCCTCCTTCCCTGCCCTGGGAGTCCCCGGTGTCCACTGTTTAACCCTCACCCCTCCTTCCCCGCCCTGGGAGTCCCCGGTGTCCACTGTTTAACCCTCATCCCCCGTTCCCTGCCCTGGGAGTCCCCGGTGTCCACTGTTTAACCCTCGCCCCTCGTTCCCCGCCCTGGGAGTCCCCGGTGTCCACTGTTTAACCCTCGCCCCTCGTTCCCCGCCCTGGGAGTCCCCGGTGTCCACTGTTTAACCTTCACCCCTCGTTCCCCGCCCTGGGAGTCCCCGGTGTCCACTGTTTAACCCTCACCCCTCGTTCCCTGCCCTGGGAGTCCCCAGTGTCCACTGTTTAACCCTTGCCCACTCCTTTCCCTGCTCTGGGAGTCCCCGGTGTCCACTGTTTCCGTCTTTACGTCCACTAGTACCTGATGCTTAGCTCCTGTGTATTAGTGAGAATATGCGGTGTTTGTTTTTCTGTTCCTGTTTTTCTTTTTCTTTTTTTTTTTTTGAGACGGAGTCTCACTCTGTCGCCCAGGCTGGAGTACAGTGGCACGATCTCGGCTCACTGCAAGCTCCGCCTCCCGGGTTCACGCCATTCTCCTGCCTCAGCCTCCCGAGGAGCTGGGACCACAGGTGCCGCCACCTCGCCTGGCTAATTTTTTGTATTTTTAGTAGAGATGGGGTTTCACCGTGTTGGCCAAGATGGTCTTGATCTCCTGACCTCATGATCCACCAGCTTTGGTCTCCCAAAGTGCCTGTTCCTGTGTTAATTTGCTTAAAGTGACAGCCGACAGCTCCATCCATGTTGCTGTAGAGGATGCGATTTCATTCTTTTTATGACTGTGCCGTATTCTATGGTGTGTACACACATTTTTGTCATCCGGTCCACCATCAATGGGCACCTAGGTGGAGCCCGTGTCTTTGCTCTTGTGAATAGTGCTGAGATGAACACATGAGTGCGTGTGTCTTTGTGGTAGAAGGATTTATTTTCTTTTCGGTGTATACCCAGTAATAGGATTGTGGGTTGAACGGTAGCTCTGTATTACGTTCTTTGAGAAATCGTCAAGCTGCTTTCCACTGTGGCTAAAGTAATTTACATTCCCACCAGCAGTGTTCCAATGTTCCCTTTTCTCCACAGCATTACCAGCATCTGTTGTTTTTTGACTTTTTAATAATAACCGTTCTGGCTGGTGCGAGACGGCCGCTCATTGTGATTTTGCATTTCTAGTGAGTAGGGATATTGAGCATTTTTTCGTATGTTTGTTGGTTTCTTGTATGTCTTCTTTTGAGAAGTCTTTGAGTCTTTTGCTCACATTTTAACGAGGTTGTTTTTTGCTTGTTGAATTGTTTACGTTCCTTGTAGACTCTGGATATTAGACCCTTGCTGGATGCATAGTTTGTGAATATTTTCTCCCATTCTCTAGGTTGTCTGTTTACTCTGTTGATAGTCTCTTTTGCTGCGTGGAAGCCCTTTAGTTTAATGGGGTCCCACCCAAGTTTCCTTCTAGAATTCTTATAGTTTGAGGTCCCACACTGAAATCCTTAATCAGCCTTAAGTTTCGTATATGATGAAAGGTAGGGGTACAGCTTCAATCTTCTGTGTACGGCTAGCCAGCAATCCCAGCACCATTTATTGAATAGGGAGTCCTTGTCCCATTGTTTATTTTTTGTCGACTTCGTCAAGATCAGATGGCTGTAGGGGTGTGGCTTTATTTCTGGGTTCTCCTTTCTGTTCCATTGAGAACATCAAACATTTGAGGGATGTGGTGTCCAGGAAGAGAGGCAGCAATTATAACATGAGAGGAACTGACTCTGGCTGTCACAGGATGAACAAAACACACAGAAGGAAATTTACCAACAAGCGGATTTAATATTACCAGAGAGTTAGAGCAGACATGACATCCGTGAGGAACGGGGCCTCCTTGACATTCCCGCTGGGCTCCCAGCCATAGATGCTCGCTAGCTGGGTACACAACCAGCTCCATTGTCCCGGCTGATGCCATTGTGGAGCAATGCACCTCCTGAGCCCCAGCCAAGCTGTAGTTTCAGAGGGAAATAGGCGATGGCCCTAGACTTGAGTCACTAGGTTTGCTGTGGTCTAGCACAGGAGTGGACTAGGTGTGCGGGGTGGATTAGCACAGCAGTGGACTAGGTGTGTGGGGTGGATTAGCACAGCAGTGGACCAGGTGTGCGGGGTGGATTAGCACAGCAGTGGACTAGGTGGATTAGCACAGCAGTGGACTAGGTGTGCGGGGTGGATTAGCACAGCAGTGGACTAGGTTTGGGGGTGGATTAGCACAGCAGTGGACTAGGTGTGCGGGGTGGATTAGCACAGCAGTGGACTAGGTTTGGGGGTGGATTAGCACAGCAGTGGACTAGGTTTGGGAGTGGATTAGCACAGCAGTGGACTTGGTTTGGGGGTGGATTAGCACAGCAGTGGACCGGGTGTGCGGGGTGGATTAGCACAGCAGTGGACCAGGTGGATTAGCACAGCAGTGGACTAGATGTGTGGGGTGGATTAGCGCAGCTGTGGACTAGGTGTGCGGGGTGGATTAACACAGCAGTGGACTAGGTGTGCGGGGTGGATTAACACAGCAGTGGACTGGGTGTGTGGGGTGGATTAACACAGCAGTGGACTAGGTGTGCGGGGTGGATTAGCACAGCAGTGGACTAGGTGTGCGGGGTGGATTAGCACAGCAGTGGACTAGGTGTGTGGGGTGGATTAACACAGCAGTGGACTGGGTGTGTGGGGTGGATTAGCACAGCAGTGGACTAGGTGTGCGGGGTGGATTAGCACAGGAGTGGACTAGGTTTGGGGGTGGATTAACACAGCAGTGGACTAGGTTTGGGGGTGGTCTAGCACAGGAGTGGACTAGGTTTGGGGGTGGATTAGCACAGCGTGGATAGCTAGAGCACCGGTACAATGTCAAATGGAAGTCACGTGAGCAGCATTCCCACCTCCACGGAGGAAAGTCTTCCAATATTTAATGGGTGGTGCGGGATCCCACAGAAACTGGCCATTTGGGCGGTGGGGAAGGGGGAGGCTGAGCAGATAAAGTTGCCAGACGTGTTCTGTGGATGTCTTTGGGGCCGTCTTGAAAACCCCGCCTGACGCACCCCCAGGAACATACCCCTGCCCATTTTCTAGATCCTCACCAAGACCCCCCAGCTCTTTGCATATAGTAATAATAAGAAATTATAACAATTGCTGGCGTTTCTGACGCAATCTCATCTAATTTTTGCAGCAACTCCGTAAGGAGGAACTATTGTTATCCCATCTTATATTGGGGAAACTGAGGCATGAGCAGTGAAATAGTTTGCCCAAGTTTGCACAGCACGCAGGAGGGGTTAGGACTTGAGGCCTTGCTGGTTGGTCTTTGTGATCCTGCAACCCAAGTTCTTCAAAGCTGGGCCACCCTCGCCCACCTGGCTCATCCCAGGGGTGTGACTGGATGTCCACCCAGGCCCCACTTCTGGGCAGCTCAGAACCGACAAGGGCCCTGGACTTTCTCCTGCCTTAGGAGGGAAAGGGAGCATTATCGTCCTGTGTCTCACAAGGAAGAGGCTTCCATAATGGTTTGGCTTTTGAAGATTTCCTTTATTTCATTGCTCCAATCCTGAATGTGGAGGAGAAGGCGTGTGGTCTCGGGTGAGGGCCTGTTCTTGACTCTGACAATGGCGGGACTGTGTCAGGACGCGATGAACAAATTCAACAACAACAGCTATAGAAAAACTGAATTGCTACCTGTCAAATTGGTACAGGAAATAAGTGCAAATAGAAATTATTATGTAAAGCAAAGAGACAAAAAGAAACAAAACTACAAAGAAACACAAAATCTGAAACTATAGAGCAATATATATATATATAAAGCCAAACCTCTCAGTTTTGATAATAAATATAAGTGTTTTAGATTCCTCACGAAAATAGGAAGAGAAAAGTTATACACATGTACAAAAGAATGACTGAAGGGTTACCAGGCAAATGTAAATAAAGAAAAATCAAAGTGCTGATCTTAACATCAGTATAAAATTAAAGTAAAAATATTAAATAAAGGAGTCGTTTTATATTCATAAAATAGATACTCCAGTGAAAACATCACATACTTTTTCTGAATTACTTAGTTCTCAAAAATATAAAGCAAAAATGATTAGAAATAAAGGGAGACATCAACAGAAGGCACTTATGGTGAAGAAAGCTTAATGTCTTTCTCAGTCTTTCAGGGATGCACTAAATTAAGACAAGTAGGCTCTACTGTTGAACTATTTGAATAATTAAAACATTTGAATAAATAAGTATGCAGAAAACTTTGTCACCTACAAATAGCACATTTCTTATATAATATTAAATGATGGACTAGGCTAGAATAACCAAAAAGACCAAAACCAAGCAAACCTCGGTTGTCTCAAATGCAAACATCACACATTCTACCTCTTAAAAGTAGAGAGCAATCAGAGTAGACTTGGTGTGAAAATGCCTCATCCACTAGAAATTAAGAAGCCCTTGGCTAAACAACAGTTGGATTAAGGAGCTAATTAAGATATAATTTTAGGCTTTTTTTTTTTTTTTTTGAGACGGAGTCTGGCTCTGTCGCCCAGGCTGGAGTGCAGTGGCCGGATCTCAGCTCACTGCAAGCTCCGCCTCCCGGGTTTACGCCATTCTCCTGCCTCAGCCTCCCGAGTAGCTGGAACTACAGGCACCCGCCACCTCGCCCGGCTAGTTTTTTGTATTTTTTAGTAGAGACGGGGTTTCACCATGTTAGCCAGGATGGTCTCGATCTCCTGACCTCGTGATCCGCCCGTCTCGGCCTCCCAAAGTGCTGGGATTACAGGCTTGAGCCACCGCGCCCAGCCAATTTTAGGCTTTTTAATGAATAGTCTAAGTGTAGCAAAGGTCAATCAAGATTCTTAAATGTTTTCATTATTAGAGAAAAATATTACATTGAATTAATTAAACATTGAACTAACATAAGTGCACATGTATATACACATGTTTTTATTTATAATTCAAACACCAACCTTTAGGAAAACAGAAAGGAAGAAAAAAAGGCCAGAGCAAAAACTAATACTTTTTAAAATCCAGAGAACCAGTAAATGAATCAAATATCTAATTTGAAGGTGAAAAGAAAATCACAACATGTAAAATAAAATAAGAGAATTTGGGCAGTGGGGTAGGAGAAGGAACATCACCCATAAAACGATTCATTGATAAATTGGATTTTGTTAAAATGTAAAACTTCTGCTTTCAAAAGACACTGTGAAAAGAAGGAAAAGACAAGCCATAAACAGGGAGAAAATCTTTGTGAGCACATATCTGATAAGGGACTTGTATCTAGAACGCATAAAGAACTTTCCAAACCTAACCACGGAGACATCAGTGAAGAAGCTGGAGTAGGGAACCCCGAATCCATCTGTCTAGAAACGCAGTGAACAAACCAGCAAAAACGATCAGAACCAAGTTTCTTAGAACTCTGCACACTAATCAAAGCTTGCAGCCACCAGGGGAGTGCGTCCTCAGGAATCTCAGTGAGGAAGCTTTGTGGCCTTTTCACTTACCCTGGACCCATGCACCACTCGCCAGCTTGAGGCCTCGAAGACAATAGCACACATTCCTAGCACAGGAGTCTAGCACCGGCAGAGGAGGGGACAGACCTTAGCATGTGGTTGTGTGGCAGGAGAGGGGTCCCGATCCAGACCCCCACAGAAGGCTCTTGGATCTCACGCAAGAAAAAATTCAGGGCAGGCCCATAGAGTAAACTGAAAGCAAGTTTATTAGGAAAGTAAAGTTGATGAAGAAAATCATGGCTACTCCATAGACAGAGCAGCCCCGAGGGCCGCTGGCTGCCCATTTTTATGGTTATTTCTTGATGGTATGCTGAACAAGGGGTGGATTATTCATGCCTCCCTGTTTTAGACTCTTTAGAGCAACTTCCTGACATTGCCACGGCATTTGTAAACCGTCATGGTGCTGGTGGGAGTGTAGCCGTGAGGACGACCAGAGGTCCCTCTCATCGCCATCTTGGTTTTGGTGGGTTTTGGCCGACTCCTTCACTGCAGCCTGTTTTACCAGCAAGGTCTTTATGACCTGCGTCTTGTGCCGACCTCCCGTCTCGTCCTGTGATTTAGAATGCCTTCACCATCTAGGGATGCAACCCAGTAGGTCTCAGCCTCGTTTTAGCCAGCTCCTGTTCAACATGGAGTTGCTCTGGCTCCAATGCCCCTGACAATTGTGGCCCCCGGATGGACAGGCTCAAAGGGCTTGCCTTTCTTTCCCATAACTTGGAGCTCTTAGGTGTCTCCCTGTAGGCATTTGTTGAAACATTTAAAGTCAAGTGTATTAGTCACTGCTGCCTGGGGTAAGGGATAACTGTTGGGGCAAACAATAGATGAACCATAAAGCTTGGGAGGAAAGACTGGGGACTGAGATGCTTTGGAAGGTACAGATTTTGAGGGTTTCTGCATATTCTTTGGAATCTAGAAGTCTAGGCACATGCCCAGGAGTGTGTACAAATGTAGAAAAGACCTAAGATGGCTCTGCGTGCTCACCTCTGGCTGACCTTCAGCGTCTGTGCAAGCAGGAAATGAAGGCTAAGGCAGAGTTGAAAATTGCCTCCATGTTGAAGGCGTGCCCCTGAACACACACAGAGCCCCCCGCCCTTCAAAGACTGGGAGGTATTTTGCCCGTGTGTGCTATGTTTCAAGTGTTTAAGGAAACTTCTTGTCAATGAAATTTTACAGAAACCTCTGTAAAATATTTGAAGACATTTATTCTGAGCCAGATACGAGTGATCGTGGCCCATGACACAGCCCTCTGGAGGTCCTGAGAACATGTACCCAAGGTGATCATGTACCCAAGGTGAGTGGCTCCTCCATCACACCGGCTGCAGCAGGGAGGCACGGCTGGGTCACACACCCCATGGGCTGCTTCGTCACACTGGCTGCAGCTACACACTCCCCCACGTAGCTGGTGGGAGCCTTGCCCTCCTGGGAGGGGCTACACCCACCCAAACTGCAGCTGTGATTCTGAGCCTCCCTGTCCTCTTGGAAGGGCCAGGAGCCGTCAGGACCTGCCTGCCTGGGTGCAGTGGGAGGGAGGGAGCCTTCTTGGGCCCCTGAGGGTGCAGGCTGCAGGGATGCCCGGGTCCTGTGCCTTGGAGGGCGGCTGCAGCTGCACCTGGGGAGCTCTTGCCCCACCCACTCAGAAGCGGCAGGACCTGCTTGTCCCTGGCTCTTGCCTGCTCTGTAGAGTGGGAGGCCCAGGTTGGCAGTCATGGTCCCTGCAGGCTCCAGGATCAGATTCCACTGCCTGGCCTGTCTCTGCTCCGGGTGCCTGTTCTGATCTCACAGTGGGGTTGAGGCTGAGCCCCAGGGACCACGAATGGCAGCAGGAGGCAGATTGATTCCTGGGTGGAAGGGGCAGGTCCCCAGTAAGGCCCCACCTTCAGCCTGAAGGCTGGAGGCTGGACTGTGTCCCCTGGACCTCAGTGCTTCTTCCAGGCCCACCCGTGGCCACCCATAGACCAATCAACATACACACCCTCCCCTCTGAGGTTCGGGTTCAGCCAGAGCAGGGCAGAGGATGACCAGAGGACAGAGGGCAGAGAGACTGTGGGACAACCAGATGCAGAGGGGAGCTACTCTCTCTCCTGAGGGCTGCAGAGATGACCTGCTGGCAGAGAGGAACCATCCTCTCCAGGGCCTCTTCTCCACTGAGAGCTGCAGATATCAGGGTGACCAGTTGCAGAGAGAAACTACCCCAGGGCCTCCTGTCTGCTGAGAACTGAACACTCAATGGATGACCCGCCTACAGACAGGAGCTACCCACTGAGGGGCTCCTCTGAGCTGATGTAACACTCAGTAAACCTCCTCTTCATTTTGTTCACCCTCCACTTGTCTGCATACCTCATTCTTCCTGGATGCAGGACAAGACCTCAGCAAAGGTGCCACCAGCCACAGGGGTGTCTGGGAAGAAAACTGAAACCCCAAAGATTCCCTAACACTTGGTTTTATACATTTTAGGGAGGCATGAGACACCAATCAAATACATTTAAGAAATATATTGGTTTGGCCAGAAAGGGAGGACAATTCAAAGGGGGGCCTCTGGGGCTTCCAGGCTATAGGTAAATTTAAACATTTTCTGGTTGACAGTTGGTTGAGTTTGTCTAAAGACCTGGGATCAATAGAAAGGAAATATTCAGGTTAAGATAAAAGATTTTGGAGACCACAGTTCTTTTGGAGTCTCATAATGGCTGCCCTTAGAGACAATCAATGACAGACGTTTCCTATTCCGAGCTTTACAAGGCGCTAGACTCTCAGTTAATCTCTTCAGGATTGGGAGGGCCTGGAAGATAAAGATCTAGCTATGTTACTAGAGATTCTTTACAGATGCAAGTTTTTCCCCACAAAGGATGACTTTGCAGGGCCATTTCAGAATATGGCAAAGAAACATGTCTTCGGGAAAACTGTTTTTATTTTCTTCTTTGTCACGTAATATTATGCCAGAGAGAGATTGGAAAGTAAGTCACAATATACAAGGTTAAATAAAACCCATCTGATGAGAATTTATGGTTCGTAGGGCATGACTCCCCAGACCCCTTAGATAGAAATATGGGCAAGATAAGAAAAAGCCAGAGCTTAGTCTTCACTCTGTAGAATCTTTAGCTGAGACTGAACTCACACAACAGAAACTTCACTGACCACATACAGCATAGAACACAGACTTCATAAAATTAGCTCAGAAAAGTTACTAAATAAACAGACACATACTAAAAATAAGCAGCAACAAAATAAACTAAAACAAAACAAAAAAACCCCTAAATAAGCAGCAATGAGTTGGTTCTGATTGTTTTTGTCAGTTTATTCATTGCTTTTGTGAACAGATGGATTTTGGAGTTCCCTACTCCAAATCTGGGGAGAGAGGAAATTTTCATAGCTGCTACATTATAATATTCCAAATGTCTACTTTTCAGCAAAAAAATTACAAGGCATGCAAAGAAACAAGAAAATATGGCCCATAGATGGTAAAGGAAAAAAAATCAACTGAACCTCTCTCTGAAGCAGAGACTTCGACGTGCCTTACTAGACAAAGACTATTTAAAGGATGTTTAGGAGCAAAGGAAACAGTGGGTGATTAAAAAAAAAAAAACTTCAGCTGAATTCAATTTAAAGAGTTTGACTGAACAATGAAAGATTCGTGAATCAGGCAGCCCCCAGAATCACCGCAGACTCAAAGAGACTCCAGTGCAATCATGTGGTGGAAGAAGATTTATAGACAAAAAAAGGAAAGTAATGTACAGAAATCAGAAGTGAAGTACAGAACAGCTGGGTTGGTTACAGCTCGGTGTCTGCCTTATTTGAACACAGTTTGAACACTCAGCAGTGTACGAGTGGTGGAACTATGGCTGCTGGGATTGGACAAGACTCAGCTATTGTTACAGGTGCAGATTCCTAAGTTAGGTTTTCAGTCTTGTCTACCTATTAAGCTAGGTTGCAGTTCGTCCACAAGGACTCAAATATAGAAGTACAGAGTCCTTCTCAGGCCGTATTTAGTTGGGTTTAACATGGGCAAAGAAAGAAAACCAGGAGAATAATGTTTGAACAAATAGAGAATCTCAATAAAGAGACAGAAATTATGAAAATTATCCAAACAGAACTTTTAGAGATGAAAACTAAAATTATCGAGATGAAAACTTCACTAGAGAGGTTCAATGGCAGATTTGAGCAGGCAGAAAAAGAGAATCAATGACTTGAAGACAGGTCAATTGAGATTATCCAGTTTGAGGATCAGAAAGAAAAAAGAATACAGAAAAATGAGCAAAGCTGGAGATACCTGTGGGCCCCACAAGCCACTAACTGTGCATAATAGGAGACCCCGAAGGAGAGGAGAGTGAGGAAGGGACAGAGGATAGCTGAAGAAATAATGACCAAAAAGTCACAAATGTGATGAAATACATGACTCTACACATCCAAGAAGCTCAGTGAATTCCAAGGAAGGTGAACTCGGAGATCCTCATGAAGTTGTCAAAGGTCATCGAGTCCTGAAAGCAAAGGAGAAATGTCTCGCAACCTGAGTGGGTCTGTGGTTTGGTCCCTTCTGACCACATGGTGGCTCTTTTTGTCATGTTGAGTCATTCTTATTTTTTATCAAGAGCTTACAATGTGGTCGACGTGGTTGGGCTATGCCAGCGAACAATGCTGGTAGTAAAAAACCTGCCCTGTCTTCATCTTCATGGGCTTAGGTTCTATTGGAGGAGAAAATTTATTGACCAAAAGGTGACTAAAATGATAATCTAGGTAAGAAAAGTACTATGGGGAAAGAAATATAACAGGATCAGGGGTCCAGGGTGTGTGTGCCTGGGTGTGTGTGTGCACGCATGGGTGCGTGTGTGGTCATGGGCTGGCCACAGTAGGCTCCCTGTGTGCCTGGGTGTGTGTGTGCACGCATGGGTGCGTGTGTGGTCATGGGCTGGCCACAGTAGGCTCCCTGTGTGCCTGGGTGTGTGTGTGCATGCATGGGTGTGTGTGTGGTCATGGGCTGGCCACAGTAGGCTCCCTGTGAGATGACATCTGTGCACAGACCCGAAAGAGGTGATGCACCAGCCATGCGAGGCTGGGGCAGGTGTCAGGGCAGAGGGGCTGTGTGGGTGAACGCCCACTGACCGAGAAGCAGCTGAGCCTGGGGCTGAAAGAGAACCGGTGACAGGAAGAGATGCAGAATGATCTTAGCGAGTGGACTGAGGACACTTGCAGAGGACCCTGAAGGCCTTTGTGAGGACTCTGCCTCGTGTGGGACGGGGATGGTGCCTGAAGCAGAGGGGGCTGTGATCTGCTCACGTATTTACGGATCCCTTGGACTGCGTGCTGAGGAGGGGCTCTTGTGAGGGTCACTGTGCAGGCCGCTGGGATTCAAAACGAGGAGGCGACTTCAGTGTCCGGGAACGTGCAGGGTGGGGGCGTGGAGGGAGGGGCGGTGCGGTCCTTCCATCTGCAGAAGTGGAGCTGAGCGCATGAGGGGTGCTGGGGGAGGAGACGAGTCCGGGGAATTGTTACTGATGACGAGGGAAGGCTGTGTGGGGAGAACCTTTTGTGGGGGAAGAGTGTGAGATCAGCTTTGGTGGAATTTGGGATGTCCAGCAGCCATCCCCGTGAGACGAAATCTGGGATGCAGGAACGTGGACTTGGGAAGTGTTTCTGGAGTGCTCCCTCCCCGCTCCTCCCTGCAGGGGCCTGAGATGCCGCCCCTCCTCCACATCCTCAGCCGTGCTCCCTCCCCGCTCCTCCCTGCAGGGGCCTGAGGTGCGGCCCCTCCTCCACATCCTCAGCCATGCTCCCTCCCCGCTCCTCCCTGCAGGGGCTTGAGATGCCGCCCCTCCTCCACATCCTCAGCCGTGCTCCCTCCCTGCTCCTCCCTGCAGGGGCCTGAGATGCCGCCCCTCCTCCACATCCTCAGCCGTGCTCCCTCCACACTCCTCCCTGCAGGGGCCTGAGATGCCGCCCCTCCTCCACATCCTCAGGTGTGCTCCCTCCCCGCTCCTCCCTGCAGGGGCCTGAGGTGCGGCCCCTCCTCCACATCCTCAGCCGTGCTCCCTCCCTGCTCCTCCCTGCAGGGGCCTGAGATGCCGCCCCTCCTCCACATCCTCAGCCGTGCTCCCTCCACACTCCTCCCTGCAGGGGCCTGAGATGCCGCCCCTCCTCCACATCCTCAGGTGTGCTCCCTCCCCGCTCCTCCCTGCAGGGGCCTGAGGTGCGGCCCCTCCTCCACATCCTCAGCCGTGCTCCCTCCACACTCCTCCCTGAAGGGGCCTAAGGTGCGGCCCCCCCTCCACATCCTCAGGTGTGCTCCCTCCCCGCTCCTCCCTGCAGGGGCCTGAGGTGCGGCCCCTCCTCCACATCCTCAGCCGTGCTCCCTCCCTGCTCCTCCCTGCAGGGGCCTGAGATGCCGCCCCTCCTCCACATCCTCAGCCGTGCTCCCTCCCCGCTCCTCCCTGCAGGGGCCTGAGATGCCGCCCCTCCTCCACATCCTCAGCCATGCTCCCTCCCCACTCCTCCCTGCAGGGGCCTGAGGTGCGGCCCCTCCTCCACATCCTCAGGTGTGCTCCCTCCCCGCTCCTCCCTGCAGGGGCCTGAGGTGCGGCCCCCCCTCCACATCCTCAGGTGTGCTCCCTCCCCGCTCCTCCCTGCAGGGGCCTGAGGTGCGGCCCCTCCTCCACATCCTCAGCCGTGCTCCCTCCCTGCTCCTCCCTGCAGGGGCCTGAGATGCCGCCCCTCCTCCACATCCTCAGCCTCTGCCTGGCAGGAGAGGAGAATGGGAGGGCAGGAGCTGACTCCTGTCCCTAAACAGGGCCCTGAGTTGTGCGTACACACCTTTTTCTCCAGACAATTCATGAAAACAGTGCACACTCTCTTATACCCACCAAAAAGTGTAAAGAACCATGCAGTGAACACCCACAAATGCTTCAGCTCCTAAATCTGCCAGTCGTGAACATCTTGACTCACTCACTTGACAGAAGAACGTAGTTTGCATAAAATGTTTTTTTTTTTTTTCTAATTATACTGTGGGTGAAATTTCATCCCCGAGTTGAATTTAGTCATCTTCTTGAACTCCTGGTGAGTATTTTTTGCTGAAACATTTCAAAGTGAGTTGCAGATGCCTTTACATTTCATCCTGAAGACCTCAGCCTACCTCTCCCAAGGACAAGCACACTGTCCTCCATGGATACAGCGCCAAGCCCAGGAAATGGGACGTCAACACCATCCTATCACTGACGTATAGCCCACAGGCAAATCTGTCCAGTTGTTTCCAAGATGTTCTTTGAAATATTCTTCTGTTTTTATTTTTATTTTTTTTATATTTTGAGACAGGGTCACCCCAGGCTGGAGTGCAGTGGTGCAATCATAGCTCACAGCAGCCTCCAACTCCCAGGCTCAGGGGCTTCTCCCACCTCAGCCTCCACAGTAGCTGGGACCACAGGTGCGCACCACCATGCATGGCTAATCTTCTAATTTTTTGAGGAGATGGGGGTCTTGCTATGTTGCCCAGGCTGGATTCCAACTCCTGGTCTCAAGCGATCCTCCTGCCTCTGCCTGTGAAAGTTATACATTTTTAGATCCAAGTATTCACAGATCACATATTGCACTGATTGTTACATCAACTTGTTCTCCTCTAATCTAAAACACGTCCCCAACTTTGTATGTGTGTGTTTTGTTGTTGTTCTTTGTTCTTGAAGCAGGAAACTCAATTTGCAGACTTTCAAACTTTCCCTGAAGGGAATTAAAGAATGAACGAATTTCGCCCGGGCTGAGCAGACCTTGAGGAATTGTGGTGCAGGTCTTTGGGAATGAGAGTGGCAGCTGGCCAGCCTGGGCGGCCGTGGGAGGTTCTGCCTCCAGGCCAGAGGGCAGGAGAGGCCGCTGGGGTTGGGGAGGCTGGAGATGGGGGAAGATGTCCTCGTCCATGCTGCCAGCTCCTTGGGGAAGGCAGAGGTCTTGCCTCCTTACAGAAACTTCTGACAGACCCCAAATTATACAGTGGGAACTTCCTGAGTGCCTGGGAGGCAGACGCCCCAGCCTCACCCCATGAGGAACTCACAAAGGGTGTTTAGAAGACCAGACCAAGACTCTGGGCCCCTTGGCCAGCTGGAGCTGGCAGGAGGTCTGAGAGAGGTCCTTGAGGATCCGAGTGACCCGGGTACCACTGTGGGTGTCCTCGTGCTCACCCCTGGTCCTTGTGGGGATCAGGCCCAGAGGCCCTGACTTACAGCTAAGAAAGGTGGGTGAGGCCGGGCGCGGTGGCTCATGCCTGTAATCCCAGCACTCTGGGAGGCCGAGGTGGGTGGATTATGAGGTTAGGAGTTCGAGACCAGTCTGACCAGCATGGTGAAACCCCGTCTGTACTGAAGATACAAAAAATTATCCAGGTGTGGTGGCAGGTGCCTGTAATCCCAACTACTTGGGAGACTGAGGTAGGAGAACTGTTTGAACCTGGGAGGTGGAGGTTGCAGTGAGCCGAGATTGTGCCACTGGAGATTGTGTCTGGGTAACAGGGGAAGACTCTGTCTCAAAAAATAAATAAGTAAATAAAAAGAAAGAAAGTTGGGCGAGGAGAGGGTGGCTTTGCCACGGCTGCCCCTCGCAGGCTCCCCAGGCAGCTGCTGGGCAAGTGTTTCCCATGGATGCCGTATAGGAGAGGAAGGACAGGAGAGGCCCAGGAGAGTGGCCAGCAGCGAGAGGCCAAGGGTGAGCACTGGGCCCCCTGGGCTAAGATGGGGCTTCCGCGGCCACCAGGAATGGAGGGGGTCTCGATGAGCCCCTGGGCAGAGGAGAGGTGCAAAGAGCTAGAACATGACCACAGGAGAAAGGAGGGTCTCCGGAAACCTCCGGAACCAGACCAAGGAGTAAATGACTTCAGGGGAAAGGAGGGTCCCCAAACCCCTCCAGGACCAGACAGAGGAGAAGATGACCCCAAATGAGAGGAGGGTCTTCATGCACTGCTGGACTGGACCGCAGAGGCAGCTTCAAGGTTCTACTCAGCGCCCCTGGCCCCCTCCCTGCCTTTCCCACAAGCGAAGCAAGCTGGGGACAGTGTCTTTTCTACATGAGATGATGGTTTACTCTGAATGGGGAGTGGCACTTGCTATCCTCGTTAAGACTCACAGCACGCTTGAAAACAAAATGCA
Organism: Chlorocebus sabaeus; assembly: GCF_047675955.1. NCBI lineage: Eukaryota > Metazoa > Chordata > Mammalia > Primates > Cercopithecidae > Chlorocebus > Chlorocebus sabaeus. The sequence goes on from NC_132931.1 coordinate 21,459,164, forward strand.
CTGAGCTATGAACGAGAGATAAAATTCATCTGGATTGGAAGGCAGTAGTGAGTTAAATGTGTGCCCCCGACATTCATGTCCTCCCAGAACCTCAGAATGTGATCTTATTTAGAAAACGGGGCTGGACACGGTGGCTCATGCCTGGAATCCCAGCATTTTGGGGAGGCTGAGGCAGGAGGATCACTTGAAGCCAGGAGTTTGAGACAACCAACCTGGGCAACATAGAAAGACCCCATCTCTATAAAAAATTTTAAAATTGGCTGGGTGTGGTGGTGTGCGTCTGAACCATCCTCCCAGATGAAACGTCTGAGCCGTGTCAGGATAGGAATTAACGAAGTGAAGGGGTTGGGCAGGGGCAGAGCTCCAGTGGGCAGCCATGCCAAGGCCCCAAGACTCCATGCATGTGGGGGGCTTTGGAGGCTCCGGAAGGCCAGGGGGCTGCAACAGCTCCCGCTGCCCTCCAGGGCAATTGCAGGCTTCCGGTTCCACGTTTAAGGCAGGGTGTCGTAGGCGTGTTGGTGTGCAGGGTACTGAACTTCCCAGTGATCATTCAGAATGGACGTACTGGAGAAGAACCCAGTTACCTGGCAGGAAGTTATGGAGTTGCCAGGACTGAGCTGGGTCCTGGGGAGGCGGGAGCGGGCGACGCACAGGCTTCCTGCGGTCTGGGCTCTGGGCTGGGCTGAGGGAGGCGGTGGAGCCGCGCTGACCCTGGGCGCTGAGGATGAGACACCTGCCTCTCAGCTGGGGCCACCCCTCACACGGACGCCGGTTCTTGCTTTTCCCCAGTTGTCCTCTAGATGGAGCACGCGGACCGGACATGAGCAGGTGTCCCGGGAGCCTGAGCTCACCTGCGGACCTGCGGGTCCCTCCAGCTCACAGGACGGCCGAGCCCTGGGACCCACAGAGACGAGAGGGGCAGGCGCTCTGGGAAGGGGCTGGCTGGCCGGAGCCCCCCACAGAAGCCTAGCTGGGTCCCCGACCTGGGCAACCTGGGCTAGGGGTATGGCTGATATGGGCCCAGCAGGCACCTTCACACCCAGACCCCACACAGCAGCAGCTCTGGGGCTCTCCTAATTCATCTCCCACTCTTCCCAGGGGCTACTTCAGGACAAGCTGCAAGGGCGGGAGCAAATGCCTTCCCTTCTGGAGGACGCCCTCCCAGCAGGCGGCCAGCCACAAGCCACTTCTTCCAAATGCCGGCGACCTTCCCTCCCGCCCACTGAAAGGGTCAGCAGAGCCCTCTGTGCACAGGAAGATGTTCGCATCCTCCATACACTGGGAGCTGGAACTCTGCTCCTCAGACAACAGCTTGGTCTGGGCCGATCCATCTTCCTCACCCCTCTCAGGCCCACCTGGGCAGGCAGAGGCTTCTGGAGCCTTCTCTCTTCATCTGCCCTGGTGAAGGCCCTCCTGGGGGACAGTGGCGTGGGGGTTCTGTGGAACGGACTGTCTGCGGGCCAGGTGTGCCGAGGGTGTCTGTGCAGTCAGGGGCTACTCCGGGGAGGACCCCTCAGCGGGTGGGGAAGGACTGAACAGTGAGTCCCAAAAGGACAGCCTGGGAGCCCCTATGTCCAGGCCCCCTGGGTAGCCAGCTGAAGGCCTCTGCCCTCGACCTCTGCATTTGGGCTTGGGGGCCTGGCCCAGGAATCTGCATATGGAACTCACTCCCAGGTGAGGATGGTGCAGTGCCTCCAGGGAGCTCCCTGGGAAGGCCGAGAACCCTGCCCTTCCGTGATGTGGCCTCAGGCCAGGCAGTGGCCTCTGTGTCCAGAGCAGGCTTCTGCAACCAGACTGGGCTGTGGGCTGGGGTGGGTGGTGTCCTCTGTGTGTCCAGAACGGCTTTTGCAGCTGGGCTGGGCTGTGGGCTGTGGGCTGTGGGCTGGGGTGGGTGGTGTCCTCTGTGCTCAGAGCAGGCTTCTGCAGCTGGGCTGGGCTGTGGGCTGTGGGCCGGGGTGGGTGGTGTCCTCTGTGCTCAGAGCAGGCTTCTGCAGCTGGGCTGGGTTGTGGGCTGTGGGTCGGGGTGGGTAATGTCCTCTGTGCTCAGAGCAGGCTTCTGCATCTGGGCTGGGCTGTGGGCTGTGGGCTGGGGTGGGTAATGTCCTCTGTGCTCAGAGCAGGCTTCTGCAGCTGGGCTGGGCTGTGCCCACCACCCACATTCCCCGGCAGCATATTCTTCAGGTGTTGTCCTGTGGCCCCCGAGGGCCGGGCCACACACGAGCCCCCATTCATGTATTTATTTATTTCTTCATTCATTTACTTTAATTGAGAGAAAAGTGGTGCCCACCTTCAGCCCCGTGCTCTCTGCCAGGTGCACGGCCCCAAGGGCTCAGGGGTGGGGATCCCAGCACCAGGCAGAAGCCCCCTTGTGAGCCACCCCCTTTCTGACCCTCAATTCTATGGAGTAAAATCCCAGGTTTTCCCCTGGTTTGTAAAAAATCATGTTTGAATTTCAACCCCCACGCTTCATGTTGGCCCCTCTGGCAAGACACTGTCCTACTAGCGGACAAAGCGGCAGCTTAGTACTCCGTGGGAAGCAGCCCGCACCAAGGGAAAGAACTTAATTGAAAGCCCTTTTTCTTCATTTAGTTCCTCAGTCTTGTGCCCCCGTCCCCTCTCTGTACCACCTGATTCTGCGGGTGGGTGGCTCTGTGTGTGGCATGGGTGTTGTGGGTAGGTGGGAAGAGGAGGACCGTCAGGGCAGGATCCACATGCAGGCACTGCCCGTACTGAGCTCCAGAAAGTCGTCCCACCGTCTGAGCCCTGGTTTACACAGCTGTGACGTGGGCACACAGGGCCACGATTCCTATCCCTGAGTAACTGAGGAGCAAAGCAGGTAAGATGAACTCAGGCCTCACTATGGGCGTGCACCAGGGCTGCCGTGGGGCCGAGCTGACCCCTCCCCGGGAGGCCGTCAGCTCTGACCCGCCGGTGGGTGTCAAACTGCATTCTGACCTTGTACCAAACCAGTGAATAGTGCTTAAAAAGTCTGAAATAGCACCACGCCAGTGGATAGTGTTTAAAAAGTCTGAAATGGCACCGCAATCATGAAACGCAGCAGGCCCTGCCCCTCCTGCCCCTGGCAAGGACCCAGAGAAAATCACCTTCTTCGTTTTGCTGGGTGTGTTTGATTTTTGTATTTACCTCCGTGTTTCCAAATAACAGGCTTATGACGCAGCTCAACATCTCCCCACTCAAACACTCCCTTCCCCAATATGGTGATATCGCCTTCTTCTTTATGGAAAAACGACGTTGGGTGCTCCTGTTATGATGCGTCTGTGGCCGCACTCATGGCTGAGCCATGGTGTCCTGGCCGTACCAGGAGCCTCACCTCTTCCCCTGGCTTGTTTTTCTGGGTGGGCGCCCACCCCTCTCTGCAGGGTCCTCTTGCTCCTGTCTCCATATTCCCCTGGGGGGTCCTCTCGTCAGCGACCCGGGGCCTCTGTCCCCCTACTGTGCCCCATTCCTCCTCCTCCCTGACGCACATCCTGGTTTCCGGTACGTGGGCCACGCCGTGTCTAGATCCTGTGTGTGGAATGTGACTTCATGCCCTCACCTCTGTGCTTCTGCAGGGAGGTCCATTGGCCTGGTGTCCAGAAGTGATGGCTCCACCTTGCAGCCCCAGCTCTCTCGTGGGGGAGGCAGAAGTGCTCCAGTTCCGGAGCTGGAACTAGGCTCTCCTCACCCGGGAACCTCCCACGCCAGAGCACTGAAGTTCCTTCGGGCCGTCCTGGCCTTTCTGCTGACCTTCCTTTTATTCTGTTAGAAACCGGGATTATTTATTTACTTTTAATTATTCGTTTTTTCTTTTTCTTTTTTTGAGACACAGTCTCACTCTGTCGCCCAGACTGGAGTGCGGTGGTGCAATCGTAGCTCACAGCAGCCTCGACCTCCTGCACTCAAGTGATCCTCCTGCTTTAGCCTCTGGGGCAGCTGGGATTACAGGTGTGAGCCACTGTGTCTGGCTAATTTTTGTATTTTTTTGTACAGATGGGGGAGTCTCACTGGGTTGCCCAGGCTGGTCTCGAACTCCTGGACTCAAGGAATCCTCCTGCCTCAGCCTCCCAAAGTGCTGGGATTAGAGGCCTGAGCCACCATGCCCAGCCCTGGGGCTATTTCATCTGGAAGTTCATGTCCTTCAGCTCAGGTCAACCCTCTCTTTCCGTTTCCTCACTTCCTCTTCTCTGCGGTGTGCCCCCTGCTGGTCAGCACTGGGGCTGCCGTGGCTTCCACGCCTCCGCGGTGTGCCCCCTGCTGGTCAGCACTGGGGCTGCTGTGGCTTCCACGCCTCCGCCCTGGGCCCCCTGGTCAGCACTGGGGCTGCTGCCGCTTCCTCTTCTCTGCGGTGTGCCCCCTGCTGGTGAGCACTGGGGCTGCTGCCGCTTCCTCTTCTCTGCGGTGTGCCCCCTGCTGGTCAGCACTGGGGCTGCTGTGGCTTCCACGCCTCCGCCGTGTGCCCCCTGCTGGTCAGCACTGACACTGCTGCGGCTTCCACGTCTCCGCCGTGTGCCCCCTGCTGGTCAGCACTGGGGCTGCCGTGGCTTCCACGCCTCCGCAGTGTGCCCCCTGCTGGTCAGCACTGGGGCTGCTGCCGCTTCCTCTTCTCTGCCGTGTGCCCCCTGCTGGTCAGCACTGGGGCTGCTGTGGCTTCCACGCCTCCGCCCTGGGCCCCCTGGTCAGCACTGGGGCTGCTGCCGCTTCCTCTTCTCTGCGGTGTGCCCCCTGCTGGTCAGCACTGGGGCTGCTGCCGCTTCCTCTTCTCTGCGATGTGCCCCCTGCTGGTCAGCACTGGGGCTGCTGCCGCTTCCTCTTCTCTGCGGTGTGCCCCCTGCTGGTCAGCACTGGGGCTGCTGCCGCTTCCTCTTCTCTGCGGTGTGCCCCCTGCTGGTCAGCACTGGGGCTGCTGTGGCTTCCACGCCTCCGCCGTGTGCCCCCTGCTGGTCAGCACTGGGGCTGCTGTGACTTCCTCTTCTCTGCCGTGGGCCCCCTGCTGGTCAGCACTGGGGCTGCCGTGGCTTCCACGCCTCCGCCGTGTGCCCCCTGCTGGTCAGCACTGGGGCTGCTGTGGCTTCCACGCCTCCGCGGTGTGCCCCCTGCTGGTCAGCACTGGGGCTGCTGCGGCTTCCACATCTCTGCCGTGTGCCCCCTGCTGGTCAGCACTGGGGCTGCTGCCGCTTCCTCTTCTCTGCCGTGTGCCCCCTGCTGGTCAGCACTGGGGCTGCTGCCGGGGCCTCAGTGGATTTGTTTTCTCATTTTCCAGCCACTGGTCTCCCTCGCTGCTCTCTGGTACCTTCCTCAGTCTCGTCTCCTGTTCCTTCTGTTGAGGCTTCATCCTGTTTCATTTCTCCACCCATGCTGGTGCATGAGAGCCCCGCCTGTTCCCTGGACCTCATGCTGTCCCCAGCCCTCCTCGTTCGTCCACTCTCTGCTATCTCCTCGTCTCTGCTGTCTCCACATCTCTGCTCTCAGCACAGTCTCCACACCACGTGTTTCCCTGTGGTTTTGTGTCTCTCATGCCAAAGGCGCTCACACGTGTGATGGTTTTTGTGTGTCTTTCCATAGTGGACAGAAAGGGCCGTCCGCTCTGTCTGGACCATCAGCTCCACCCTTGCTGTCCCTCCACTTACCCAGACTCCAGCTGTGCATGAGCTGTCATGGGCCTCGTGCCGCCCTCCTCAGTGTTCTGGCTCCGTGCTGGCAGCACCATGTTTTATACCCAGCCCCGCTGTCATCTGGTGCCTGTGGGGACTCCGCACGCCTCTCCTCTGCCCCTCTGGGTCTTCCCCCAACACCCCACAGTGAAGGGTGCCCCGTGCCCTGACTGAAGTCAGGTCCTGGAGGTCACACTTTCTCCTTCTCTTCTCCCCGCCTCCAGTCCCGTAGCAGGTCCTGCTGGTGTCTCCTGGGCCCTGGAATCTGCGCACCTTCCCTCCCCTGCGGTTGCTACACTGGCGGTGGTGGCCGGATGACGGCGACAGCTGCTTCTGCACGGAGCACTCCCCTCTATCAGTCCAGACTCTGGGGCATGTCTGTTTAAACACTAAATTCTATCATGGTCGTGGGTCCCAACACTGGCATTTCTGGGCCAGCCCCACATGGCAGGGTGGGCACGGCTGCTGTGTTTCTCCACCCGTGCCCCTGGCCCTGCTCCTGGCATCACTGCCTCCCTCCTTCAGGCCCCTTGAAGCCCCTCCTGGAGGCTGCGTGACTCCACTCAGGACGCTGTGACAGCACCATGGACGGGGCAGCTTCAACCACAGATGGTCCCGGAGGCTGGAGTCCGAGGTCCCTGCGTGGCAGGGCTGGTTCCTCCAGGCCTCTCCGTAGCTCATGGATGTCATCCTCTCCATGTCCTCACGGGGCCATCCCTCTGGGTGTGTCCTGGTCTCCTCTCCTCATAAGGGCCCTCGTCAGATTGGACTGGGGCCACCCAAACCCTCTTGTGGTTCAGTCTCAAGCAGAGACGTGGTGGGGCCACCTCCAGCCACTGACTGATGGGGCCACAGCGCCTCCCTGGCTGCCCCACACGCAGTGTCTGCCCGGCTCATCCTCTGCCCTCACTGCCTTCCTTGCTGTGTGCAGGGTCAAGTTTGTGACCCGTCAGTGCATTTACTGTGTATCTCCCACTGCTCTGCAAGGCGAAGGTGATGAGGACAGAGTTGAGTCTCTCAGGCCATGCTGCACCCAGCCTGGCACAGCTTCAATGGGTGTCAGGGATGTTGTGGAATGGACAGGTGAGTGTATGCAGAGACTCTTAGAAGAGGGGGCCACAGTGACCGGCCCCACAGCTGATTTCTTGGGGCTCCTGGGCCATGTGACCCTGGGCAGGTGGCAGCCAGGATGGTGGCTCCTGCCTCTGCCCCTCACACAGCGCCAGCAGGGGAGACTCTGACCCGGGAGCCCAGCCCCATCTCTACAGCCCCCACTTTACTCCTCTCAGCTTCTGGGGGTCCTCAGGGCAGGGAGAAGAAGAGGCGAGGGTTGGCTGAGTCCCTCGGCTGGGAGAAAACGGCGAGAGGCCAGAGCTGAGTGTGTGGCAAGTGCAGCTGTGAAGCCGGGGCCAGTTATGGAACGTGTGGGACAGTTATGGAAGGAAGGCTGAGCCCCAGGGAGGGCTGGGCCCTGCACTGAGGCAGGGAGGCCGGGGAACCTGCTGGAGGGCTTCCTCACGTCATCTGCTTGTTTCCTTTGAGGAGTCTGCAGTCGTCTGTGAGTCTGGCCATCGGGGAAGCCTGCCCCACCCTCAACTCAGCCCCGGGGCACTCGGGGGTCCAGGTGGGGCCTCTGTACCTCTTCCCAGCTCATGGGGCTTCAAGCACTGGGTGGGCTGTTCCAGGAACCTAAATTGATGTAGGGACTGGGAGACTTTCTCTCTCTGAGCCTTCGTTTCTCCATCTGTAAAACCAGAAAAATAAAACCAACCTTGCGGTTTTGCTTCAGAGACGAGTAACGATTGAAGTTGGTGGCTTGGTGGGCGTGCAGCACAGAGAACGGTGGCCACAGGGTGAGGAGTGGCCCCGAGGAAGTGGCTCGGGAGTGACCGTGAGGAAACGGCTCAGGAGCGGGGCTTTCCCCAGGAGCTGTGACTCCCACACTCTCACCTCCGGGACTCTCGGCGCCCTTGGCCCACAAGCTCTCCTTGCTCCCTCCGGGGCTGGGCCTTCCTGGGGCTTGTTGGAAGGAGCCCAGAGTCTCCCCAGGGGCCTCCCAGGGACTCCCAGGCCAGAGGCCTGCAGTGGGAAGGGGCTGGCACCATTCACGTCACCCCTCGCTCACCACAGCCCCGGAGCAGCTGCCCCGCCGTGCCCAGCCATGGCTGCCCAGTCCTGCTGGAACACCAGGAGCCGCACCTTGCCAGGGCTATCGACACGGGGCACCCTCGGGGCCGCTGTGGCTTTGGGTGGCGGCCCCATCCTCTGAGAGCAGTCCAGGACCGACCACCCTGTCTTGGAGGCGGGGCCTCACCTGGCCTGTTTGCACCAGCGCTTGGCAGGCAGCCCCCTCCCGCTCCAGCAGGCCTCGGGTCCAGGCCACCTTGAATGCCGACTCTCGGCCGTGCCTGGTTCCAGGACTGGCTTTTTGGAGAGGGGATGGATAGGCAGCCACACACCAGGGTGTGAGGGACCCGCCCCGTGAGGCCGACACACATCTGCTGTACCTTTATTGCACTTTTATCACATTGCAAACGATTCCACACAGCTCTGCAAAGGTCAACCCACAGCTGTGCACAGCCAGCCCTGCAGGACACACTTGCACCAACCGTCCGCAGCCAAGTCCCAGATGGGCACAGTGGGCCAGCGGGCGGGCTCGCAGGACGCCTGGTCATCAGGTCCTCCAAAACCACGTGGGCATCCGTCCACCAGCGCACAGGCCAGACGTCCAGCGAGAGCCTCCTCCCATCCTCAGACGAGACCCTCCAGCCCTCCAGGAGCCGAGGCCCCAGGAAGGAGAAAGAGTTTTGACTTGAAACAGGTCCCGAGTGTGAGAGCACTTGAGGGTTGAACGTGGCCTTGAGGGGCCCCCAGAACCGGGGAGGGCGGCCCTCGTGTTTGGTTTGGTAGGTGATCGGAGTCTGTGTACACGTTTCTGTTTATATACTTATTCATCATATATAAATACAAAATAGTAAATAAAGGCTCCTTTCCCTACAGAAAGGATGGAATGCCTCGGGCGCCGGCCGCCTCTGTCCGTGAGCACAGACAGCGCCTCCTTCCCAACCTTTTCTGGTCGAACACTGACAAAATGTGTCCCATTAGACCTGGGGAACCTCGCCTCCCGAGGCAGCAGCTCCCGACTCCGCTGATCTCGTCCTGCCTCTGAATTCACTGAATTCACGACGGGCGCGGGCACGTGCACTTTTTGGGAGGCCCGGCCCCTCTGGCTCCGTCCCGGGCAGCGCGGCGGCCGGTGGACACTACCTCGCCGAGGCAGCTCTGTGCTCAGTGTCCAGGTCGTCCTCCACCACGCTGCGGAGCCCGTCCCTCTCCACGCAGTCCCGGACGGCCTGCAGCACGACACGGAGCCGCCGGTCCAGGGCCTCCAGGTGCGGCTGGTACAGCACAGGTGCCACCTGGTCCCCCCGCAGAGACTCGGCCATCAGCAGGCTCAGCTTGTACTCCTCCTTGGCCAGGAGCTGCAGACGCAGGTAGGTGGACTTCCGGATCCTGGGGAGGAGAGGGGCGTCAGGCCTGGCACGGGACAGGGGAGAGGCCTGGCCATGGGACAGCGAGAGACAGTGAGAGGGAGAGCCAGAGAGTGAGTGGGAAGAGACAGAGAGAGAAAGAGGGGGACAGAGACGGAGAGAGAGAGAAAGAGACATACACAGAGAAAGAGAGACAGAGAGAGAAAGAGACAGAGAGAGAAAGCAGGGAGAGAGACAGAGACAGAGAGACAGACAGAAAGAGACACAGAGACAGGCAGACTGAGACAGACAGAGACAGCAGAGATGAGAGAGACCGCGAGAGAGGGGCCTGCGATCTGACGCCTCGTCAGTCACTGGGCTGTGTGATCTGCTCCAGGGCGATCTGCAGCCTCTCATCTGCACAAGGGATGAGGGTGCCCTTGCAAGATGCGGTGGCTGACGTACTTCCCAGAGGGGTCCGGCAGGAGGATGGGGAGTGAGGAGGACGGCCCGCTCACCCAGGACACTGACCCCAACTCGGCACATTTGCCCAACACGGGTGCTCTGATGCCTCGTTAGAGAAGGACAAAGCGTTTGCCCTATAGGCGGCGTCCCCAGCCATGGGGGGGGGGGGAAAGGGGGTCTGAACCCCCGTAGAAGGTGGCAGTGGCAATGGCAGAGTCCGGCAGCCACGCCGGGGAGCAGGGTCTCTGTGTCTCGGTCAGAGTCTGCCCTGGCCTCGAGTTCTCTCTGTAACTGGGGTGGCAGGATGGACACAGAGTGGAGGCCCGAGAGGGCGCGCGCTGGATGGGCCTGTGGGGGTGAGCAGGTGAGGTCTGCGCCTCCAGGCAGCACGGTGAGGGTGTGGGTTGGATTCGGGGCTGTGGTTGAATTCAGGGCCTTTCTTTCCTCTCCCAGTGTGATGGCTGGGGCGGAGCGGGGACGGCCGTGGCCTCCTCTATCTCCTGTGTAAGGGGGAGGAGGGTGGAGCTGGAGCCAGCTCCGGCAGGGGCTGTACCTGCAGCATTGCTGTAGCGGCACCAGGATGGACAGTTCGTCATGCGAATACTTCCCAAACCTTCCAGAACAAAAGCAGAATTGTCAAGGGCCTCTGTACAAGGCTCCTAACAGGCTGCCAGGCTGGGAGCCGGGACAGGGGTCCACCCTGGCTGTCCCCAACACCCCAGGCAGTGGATCCACCCCACCCGTCTCCAGCACCCCAGGAGGTGGGTCCACCCCGTTGGTCTCCAGCACCCCAGGCAGTGGGTCCACCCCTGCCCCCCGTCTCCAGCACCCCAGGCGGTGGGTCCACCCCGCCCGTCTCCAGCACCCCAGGAGGTGGGTCCACCCCGCCCGTCTCCAGCACCCCAGGCAGTGGGTCCACCCCACCCATCTCCAGCACCCCAGGCAGTGGGTCCACCCCTGCCCCCCGTCTCCAGCACCCCAGGCGGTGGGTCCACCCCCGCCCCCCGTCTCCAGCACCCCAGGCGGTGGGTCCACCCCCGCCCCCCCATCTCCAGCACCCCAGGCGGTGGGTCCACCCCGCCCGTCTCCAGCACCCCAGGAGGTGGGTCCACCCCGCCCGTCTCCAGCACCCCAGGCGGTGGGTCCACCCCGCAGGTCTCCAGCACCCCAGGCGGTGGGTCCACCCCGCAGGTCTCCAGCACCCCAGGCAATGGGTCCACCCCCGCCTGTCCCCAGCCCTGTATGTGGGGTCCTGGCCTCTGGCCTGGGGAAGGGTCCTGGGCAGCCGAGTTGAGATGGCTCCAGGGAGCGTCAGCCCACAGCTTAGCCGTGGAGCCGTCTTTACAGCCACATACACAAGCCTAAGGCCCATCTCTGAGACCTCCGAGCCTGGGAATGGACGTCCTCCTGCCCAAATTACTCGCCTCGTGCTTTGTTTATTAGGGGTCACCCTCCCTGGTCACCAGGGTCTCATCGTGCCGCCCAAGACCGCCCGTGGCAGGCCAGCAGCAGCCGCAGGGGGACGCACAGGCCGTCTATTCGGCACGGGCCTGCTCTTCCTACCAGCAGCCTCTCCCAGCCTGTTTCCCGGGTAACACCAGGTCTGCTAGGACTTGGTTTGCAGCGTTCCTGTGCCTCGGAGGTCCCGCTCCTGGGGTGGCCCTCCGTCCTGGTTGGGGCCCGGGGCTACCCCCTGCATCTGGCTCCAAGATGGGCCTTGTGGCTTTCTCATCCCTCCACTGGAGGGTCTGCTCCCCACTTCCCGGGGTCTCGGCTGGGCTGCAGGTAGCTGGGCCTGGAGGCGGCTGCCCTTTCCCGGGTGTGCAGGGCAAGGACAGGCTCACCCTCTTCCATTGTCTAAGTGGATGATGAACGTTTCGTTCCCAAACTTCTCAAACGTCTCGTAGTGGTGACGGTCCATGTTTCCTGTGGAAAGAAGCAGAAACCATCACAGCCTGTGGGAAGCCGGGCCCTGTAGCTCAGAGGCCTCTGTGCCCTGCAGAGCGGCGTCTCCTCCTCCCAGCGTGACTGCTAAGCAATCTGGGCCCTCCCCAGGCCACGGGACCGCGGCTGGGCCGCACCACGGACAGTGCCCTGCAGAGCCCTGGGTGCGTCCGCTCCTCGCAGGGCGGGTGACACGGGGACCCCATTCCCCTGCGGGACGTACCCATGAGGAAGTCGAAGACTGTCATGTCCATGACGTCCAGGATGCGGTGGCTGCTGTCGTAGGGCGGTGTCTGCTTCACCTCCTCGCAGTAGTCAGGGTCCACCTCCCACCTGCAGGGAGCCAGCGTGAGCCGGCCGGGCTCTGCTGTGCAGACGGGGAGCCCGGTGCGCCACGAGGAGCACAGGAGAAGCGCTGCGGCAGGGACCCTGGCGTCTGCAGATGGACCTGCCTCGGCCGCAGTGCTGAGGCTGCATCAGTGGGAGCATGGGTGTGGGAGGGGACGGGCTCGCTCTACCCTGCCCCAGGGTGACCCCACCTGGAGCTGCCTTCAGCTCTGGGCCCCGTGTTTTCTGCAGGGTCTCTGTGGAGAAACAGGACCTGGACGCCACACTCACGAGGACACCACGGGGCAGAAAGAACAGGGGCCGTTTCTCCCGCAGGAGGGAGGAGAGGGGCAGCGGGGAGAGCAGAGCTCAAACGCTGAGAGGCCCCAGTTTGAGGGACCTGGTGGGCAGGCCGGCCCGGGTCAGGGAAGTGCATGGAATTACTGGAGTAAGGAAGCCCTTGGTCACTGTCTCGTCAGGAAGCGGTCGTCTCCCACAGGCCAGCATCGCACAGCAGGCTCTGCACCCATCTCTGCCACCCCTGTGACCGTCCCACGCCCGCCCAGGCCCAGCTCCCTCCGCTGCCGGGTGGCCAGGAGCCAGCCCCCGGCCCCACACTCACTCGGCCTTCTTGCGCTTGTGGTAGGAGCGCCGCCAAGGGTTCCGCCAGGTCTTCCTCTTGGCCAGGGACAGGTCGGGCAGGAAGGCTGCCAGCGAGCCCTCGATCTGGTCCGGCTTCCCGCACAGGGCATGCTCCGTGGAGCAGTAGTAGGAGCACTCGCCGTAGAAGCAGATGTTGTTGGCTGGGGAGGGACAGGCTGCAGGTTACCTGGGCCACACAGGGCGGCGTCCTCACCTGTGGTCTCACGGCCCCCAAGGCCGGGCCGGGCTCTGCCTGGTGCTTCTCACGGGCAGGACTCACCCACAGCTCCCCCATCAATCCCAGCAAACACCTCCACCGCACAGTATGGAAAAGTGAACCCACAGAGCCGACTTCCCGAGGCCACACAGCTCCCCAGAGGCAGATCCCGGCCTGACCCCTCGAACATCAGGGGTGGGTCTATGGACATCCTAGGGCCGACGTTTAGTTGCTTAAAAATGCATTCGTATTGTCAAGGAAGTGAAGATGCCCAGAATGGGAGGAAATGTTTGCAAACCACACATCTGAGGATCTAGCATCGAGGGGGGATGAAGGACTCTCATCACTCAATCACAAAAAGACGAAATGCCAACTAATACACGGATGGAGGGCTTGAACCGATGATTCTCCAAAGACCACGCCGATGGTCGACAAGCATGAGAAGAGACGGGCGCCATCGTGAGTCACCAGGGAGATGCAAATCAAAACCACAGTGAGGCACCACCTCCTGTCTGCTGGGATGGCTGGGACGGGGAGCCGCCGCCTCTGTGTGCTGCTGGGGGGGGGGCGGGCGCGCACACGGTGCAGCCATGGCGGAAATGGTCTGCAGCCCCTGATGGATTCAACACAGCGTCCCTGTGTGACTCAGGAACTCCCCGCCCACGTAAACCCCTAAGAGCAGAAAAAACATTTCCACACAAAAACTCGGGCACGAATGCTCACAGCAGCACTGCTCACCACGGCTGAAAAAGAGAGAATCGACCCAAATGTCCATCAAGAGAGGAGTGGACAGCAGGTGAACGTGGTCCATCCTCACGATGAAACGAAACGAAATGAAACGAGAGAAGGAATGAAGCCCTCACGAAACCCGAGGACCCTGTGCTCCACAAAGGAGGCCAGACAGAGGAGGCCACACGTCCTACGACCCTCTTGATACAGAACGCCCGGAACAGGCAAATCCAGACAGACTGGGGGAGGGACTGGCCGCCGAGGGCTGCGGGGCGAAGAACGGAGACGGTCTGTTCACAGGAACGGGGATCCTTTTTGGGGTTGGGAAGACCCCAAAATTCTGGATTCAGACGGTGGTGGTGATGGTGGCACACCATTGTGAATATACTAAAAGCCATGGAACTGTACGCTTTCAAGTGGTAAATTTCGTGGTACATGAATTATATACCTTAATAAATAAAAAATAATGAGAAAAATGCAAGAGCCGTCCAGGCCTGCTAGCAGTGGGGGTTCACCGCTCTGATGCTGGAGGCCCAGCCGACGGCGCTATTCCTGACTTTATTTGCTGACTGAATCGTTTTTCATGCTTTATTTGTGTGTGGAGAAACGCTGGAAAGTCTGGGGCTGTAGAACTGGTGAGGACGTGGTTTGGTCGGGACCAGAGCCATGAACCTCACTCACAGCACCCCCAGTCCCAGCATTTCTGCCATTTGAGCACCCGGCTGACGTCTCAGCCAAAGGGGTCCCTCCTTGAGCCAGGCAGCCGGGCTGAGTGATTCCAAGGGTCCCTCGGGATGTTCCTGGAGCCTCCAGGCTGCAGGGCAGGCTCCCCATGGGATCTGAAGACAGGTTCAGCAGGGCCCTTCCCAGAGGACTGAACAGGAGGGCGGCCCATATGGGCTGCCCTTTTTTAGCTGAATAAGTTGAGGTTCTGAGAGGAAATGGGGTGAGTCCCAGGCCGCCCTGGTCCCCACCACACCCCACGCACCCGGCAGGTCCTGGCTGGTCTGGCCCCAACGCCCCGATCACCTGCCTGCCCCCTCCTTCCCGCGCCCCCTCTCCCCGGTGCCAACGCTGGGTAATTACTGTAAGAACGATCAAAGAAAGACCAGCTGCAATCCTGTTGCGTGTTGATACAGATTAATCAGCAGCCCACAGTCGGACGAGGCAGCCCCCCGGGGCAGGAGCTCCATTTCAGAAGCAAAATCTTCATCTGAGCACTCATTGGCTGGAGGCTTAAAATGCGTCTGCCGTCCTTGGCTAAGCCGGTTTCAGATGGTATCAGGTTAAAAGAGAAAGGCATTTCTTGGGCCCCCGGCCATTCCTCTTTGCAGATCCAAGTCGGGTATTAAAGGGGCCTCCCGGGTGGGGTTAGAAGGGCCCTGAGCTGTGTGACCTCGGGCGAGTGCCTCCCTGCTCCGTGCCCAGCCCCTCGCCCAGGAAGTGGGGGTCCCAGCAACGCCTGCATCCCGGGCTGGGAATCACACAAGGAAGCCGCGGGAAGGCACCTGTCAAGTAACGAAGGCTGCCCTGCACTTGGAGGGCTGGGCTTTCTGGGAGGAAGGAGTGTGAGTCCTTTTCCATTTTAGTGAATAATAAAAGACACAAACAGCAGGGAGAAAGCCAGGGTCCCGGACACACCCAGGAGAGATCCTGCCTCCTCCAGTTGCCCGAAAATGGCGTCGCAGTTGGCCTCCTGGAGAGCAAGCTGGGCAACAGTGTGGCTCCTGACAAGGACCAAGACGGCCCCTTCACCCTGCGGCTGGAGCATCTCTGACCATTCCTCTCTCTGACTGTGTCGGGCGCTGGCCCGGCAGGAGGAGAGTTTTGAAAGGCGGACGTCTGCCACCTGCCACCCCGGACAGCTGTGGGCCCAGCGGACACTGTTATTTAGGGCAGCGGCTCTGGCTGCGCGAAGCGGGTCCATAGCTGGAAACCTGCCACCTGCAATGTGCGTTTAAGCTGGACACAGCCCTGGAGAGAGTCCCGATGATCACTCTGCCAAGCCCAGGCCACCGTGGCACGAAAAAAGGCGAAGCGAGTGATGGCAAACCCTTCTGTCCAGGCTGTGTCGGGTTGAGTGGCTTCTGGAGCTTCAGGGCACCTGGGCCTGGTCCTGGGGGCGCTCACCTTGCAGAAACGCAAAGCTGTGCGTGGACGACCTGTGCACCTCTGGGATGTGTGCAATGTGCAGATGGTAACTTACATGAGAAGTGGGGGAGGGAGTTCTGTGAGCGTCTGGGGCTTAGGAGAGGTAGGCTCTGACTGCGGCCCGGCCCCTACACGGCTGTGCGGTGCTGGGATCCTAACTGCCCTCTCCGAACCTGAGCTCCACAATCCCTACGTGGGGCAGGGGGCTGCTTAGGGCTCACCCTCCTGCTTCCCCCTCCCAGAGCCCACCTTCCCCAAGCACTGGTCCGGGCTGCCTCTCGTTCTCTCACCTTGCCCTGGCTGATGGGTTTTTCCCTTTTCTGACTGACCCCATGGGAGGGTCATTCAGGCCACGGGAGGCCGAGGGGGTGACTGTAGTGGGCTCAGCCCTCTGAGGTGCCCGGGGCTCCTGCAGAGCCTCTGAGGTCACCTGGTATCCGCGGTCGGGAGATATACACAAAGCAAAGTGGAGCAAACGAATCGGAACAGATTTTGTTCTCTGGAAGAGGAATCCAGGCTGGCTCCTGCGCCGCTCCCTGCTGCTTTAGAGAAAGCCAAGTGTTCATAGAGGCTTCTGGAAGAAATCGGACTGACAGGGCAGAGTGGCCAGAGTGGGTGGCAGCAGTGGGGTCCTGGGGGCTGCGTTCCGAGGCGCCCGGCAATGCTGGGCCCGGCTGCTCTGGGAGATTCAAGGACTCGTCTATCTGGGCAGGGAGACCGAACTGTTGGGGCCTCTGGCGGCCGAAGACATCTTGGGATTTTAGGGGAGAAACTTGCGCTGCCCTGGAAAATGCAACTAATATCCGGAAACCAGGAGTGGCCAGGGAAGCTGCCAGAACGCGTAATCAAAGTGGTGGCTCCAGGGAGATGTGAGAACGGAGTCCAGCAATGGCAGCAATGGTGGTCGACGGCCGACTTGCAGTGCAGAGCTCAGGGGTGCTCCGGTGACCACCGTCCCTGGCCTGCTGAGAACCTGGGGATTCCAAGCGTCAGCCAACATGGGACGTAGAAGTGACTTAATACACCTGCTCGGTCTGATAATCAACTCAGTCTTCTTTTTTTTTTTTTTTTTTTGAGACGGGATCTCACTCTGTCACCCAGGCTGGAGAGCAGTGGTGTGCAATCACAGCTCACTGCAGCCTTGACCTCCTGGGCTCAAGCCATCCTCCTGCCTCAGCCTCTCGAGTTGCTGGACTCGCAGGTGCACGCCACCAGACCTGGCTGATTTTTTCATTTTTGTAGAGATGAGGTCTCGCTCTGTTGTCCAGGCTGAGCTGGAACTCCTGGGCTCAAGTGATCCTCCCAGTGCTGGGATTACAGGCGTGAGCCTCTGTGCCCAGTCACTCAGTAAGACCTTAAAAATGGGGAGGGAGCAACCTGACCCCACAGGCTCGTTTTACAGCGAAGTGAGGAGTTCCGGAGATGCTGCTCGGAGCAGGGCCAGGCAGGGCACGTTCTCGGCATCAATGGGTTTCTTTGACCCCTCCCTGCGCGACCCTGTGACCGTCTCTTTCAGTCGGTCCTGAACTGACCCTGTGACGGTCTCTTTCAGTCGGTCCTGAACTGACCCTGTGACCGTCTCTTTCAGTTGGTCCTGAACTGACAGCCTGGTCTGCAATGCAGAGAATCGAGCCTAAGCTGGAGGAATTCCCGCCATCGCTGCACGGGGTGCTGGCACCTGAGGATGGAGAATGTCAATCTTTAGAACCTTTGGAATCCATCACTGTAAAAGTTGCAATAAAAAATTGTAGAACGACGTGGATAAGAAGCAGTCAGGCATCCAGGCATCACCGGGGTGGAGCCCAGCCTCAGCAGGCACCAGGGTGTGCATGGCGGGCTGCAGGCTGGTCAGTCCTGTGAACGGTGGGGCAGGAGGCGGTGCCCGCACGGTGCAGTCAGGGTCCATCCAACGGCTGACAGCGGCCGGAGCTCAGTCGTGCTTAGGAAGCCCTGGACTCCCAGGGTGGGGAGACGAGTTTCAGCCCCTTAGAAAAGACGGACAGCTCAAGCCATCCAAACAGGGACTGAACTATCTGTGAGCCAATGTGTTCCTCATCACTGGGGTGTGCCTGGCTCAGGCACAGCGGACCGGGGAGCCCTCAAAGACCCCCACACTCAGGCTCTGCCTCTGCCCCGATTCCTGGTGTGTGGGGCCAGGCACCGCTGGGCCAGCGAAGGGAGCCCTTCTTCCTGCCTCTGTGGAGCTTTCTGTCCTATTTTTCTCTTATTAATGGGCTTTGAGAGGAAGAAAACAAACGAGGATCTCGGTGAGCCCCGGCTGACGGAACGAAACTTAATTAAATCATGGATTCAGAGGCCTGGTTCTGACAAATTCATGAATGCAGTTAAGAGAAAGTGCAGAGTCCGCACATCGATCTGAAACATCTGCAGAAAATGAGCTTTCAGGTCAAGGTTTTATGTGCCAGCAAATCCGAAGACGCAGCTAATCAGGGGCCCTAACTGGATTTTATCTGCATGAATTAAACAGACGGGCCAGGAGAGCGGCTGAGGCCCCCAACAGCGAGAGCCTCCAACCCGGAGGGCCCCTCCCGAGCGGGGTCCTTGCTCTGCGGGGTTTCCTGGGGTGACAACTGGGCGCCTTCATTCTGCAGTACCCACCAACGCTGGGACCACTCTTGACCTTCAAGATGGAAACGCAGGGGACCGAGTTCAGGACAGGCAGGGGAGCATCCCAGAGCTCGGCAGGTGAGCAGCGGAAATGGGAACAGGCTGTGAAGCAGGGGCCTGGCACCAGGGAGGCGCTCGGAGGGGAGGACTGAGCCCTTGGCGGAGTCGCTAATGCCAGTTTCTTTCTTTTCTTTTTTTTTTTTTTGAGACAGGGTCTCACTCTCTTGCCCAGGCTAGAGGGCACTGGCGCCATCCCCACCCACAGCAGCCTCCACTCCTGGGCTCAAGCAATCCTCCTGCCTCAGCCTCCTGAGTAGCTGTGAACACAGACAAGCACCACCACGGCTGCCAATTTATTTATTTCTTGTAGACAGGGGTCTGGCCATGGTGCCCAGTCTGGTCTCAAACTCCTGAAATCAAGTGACCCTCCCCCCTTGGCTTCCCCGAATGCTGAGATTACAGGCATGAGCCACCATGCCCAGCCCAAATGTCAGGGTTAAAGCAACCTGGGTAGATAATTAAGTAGAAAATAGTGTGTTTGTGTGTGCACTGTACTTATCACGTAGAGTCTTGAAGGTTTTATAAACCTCAGCACCAACAGAGACATCTATTCCCACCTGACATTCAGGCCATCCTGTATCCCCTCAAGGGCACCAGGGACTGAGGACCGGGGCCAGCCCTGCTCACAGTCCAGCTGCTTCACCGAGGCCGAGGAGGCCGCCCACCCTGTTGCTATACGACGGGGGTTCTGCTGGGTGTGTTTAAATCTGGGTGGGGAGGTCCCAGGGAGGTCTGCTGGCTGGGCCACCTGGAGAAGGCTCCCTGGAGAGGCTAGGACCTCCCGAAAGTGAATCGTTTCACCAGTTAAAATAAACAAACAAATGGAAGAAGAAACGGCCTCTCTGTGCACAGCAGGACGTCGGTTAAATGGTGATGGTGCCACCTTGAAGCTGTCTGTGGTTCGGCACCTGGTGTGGAAGGGGACACAGGGCACCCTACGTGGGAGGTGGGTTGGGAACGGCACTGCACGTGGTTTCTTTTAGTTAGAGGTACTCAAGCCCCATCACTGTGGGTTCGGTGCGGGCCCCCGTGCCAGGCTACCTGGAGAGATGAATGTGGGCCCCCATGCCAGGCTACCTGGTGAGATGAATGTGGGCCCCCCGTGCCAGGCTACCTGGAGAGATGAATGTGGGCCCCCGTGCCAGGCTACCTGGAGAGATGAATGTGGGCCCCCGTGCCAGGCTACCTGGAGAGATGAATGTGGGCCCCCCGTGCCAGGCTACCTGGAGAGATGAATGTGGGCCCCCGTGCCAGGCTACCTGGAGAGATGAAGAAGGTCCTCCAGAGCTTCTTGTCCCGTGTGATGTCCCGGATCTCCTTGGTCATGTTGACCATTCTGCCGGCCACGGGAGGAACCCGGCGGAAGTCCAGGATCCTGGCAAGAAAGGGGTGTGGGAGGCTCTGCGCTCTGTGTGGCTGAGCCTGCCTCTGTCTCCCTGCCTCTGAATAAACCCAGCCCTAGGCCCGGGGGCTCTGCCTGGCCCTGCGGTGATGGGGGTGGGAGAGGCCCCTGAGGGACCGGGGCTGGCGTCGTCTCACTGATGGGCACACACCGCCAACTGCCCACATAGCTAAAGCCTGCCCTCATTCCAGGGCTAAATTTAAAACGAAATTAAATTAAAGGCACCACTTTTAATGGAACTCTCTCTGAACCACACCGCAGGCTCCCACTCGCTTAATTAAGTGGAGAACGCAGGGCGAGGAGGACGTGGTGATTATCCTGTGAGGCGAGATGACCAGGTGTGGAGGAACGTGGGCCATCTGCCAGGGCCGACCCGGGGCCCAGGGCCCGACCATGCCTCTGTGTGGAGCACCTGCCCCTCCACCTGTCAGACGGCTTGCCTGGGCACCGGGCTCTGTGCCCTGCTTTGTAAACAGGTGGATCTGAGGGGAGCTGTTTCCTAACGAGTGACCCTCCCTGGCTTGGCGGCCACTGTCTTTCTTTTCATAGAAAAGCCCTTTTATGGGTTCAGGCTGTTCTAGATAGCTGAAATGGTTGAAAATCGGGCTTCTGGCGATTTCTGTAGTCACCACAGAAGACTCTGATCCTTAAAAATGCCCTTTAGGCTGGGCGCGGTGGCTCACGCCTGTAATCCCAGCACTTTGGGAGGCCGAGACGGGCGGATCGCGAGGTCAGGAGATCGAGATCATCCTGGCTAACACGGTGAAACCCCGTCTCTACTAAAAAATACAAAAACCTAGCCGGGCGAGGTGGCGGGCGCCTGTAGTCCCAGCTACTCGGGAGGCTGAGGCGGGAGAATGGCGTGAACCCGGGAGGCGGAGCTTGCAGTGAGCTGAGATCCGGCCACTGCACTCCAGCCTGGGCGACAGAGCGAGACTCCATCTCAAAAAAAAAAAAAAAAAAAAAAACCAAAAAGCCCTTTAAATTCCAACGTGCGCCCGCGTCACTAGGGATCTTGTGAAAATGCAGATTCTGGTCCCAGGTCTGGGTGGAGCCCAGGACTCTGCATTCCAACTGGTCCAGGGCAATGCCAGTGCTGCCGGCTCTGGGGCCGCACCCCGGGCTGGGACGTGTCAGGGCCCCACAGGGCAGGCAAGGACGTTCTAGGGGGCTGAGGGTGGCGCCTCCTCCCTCCACTGCACCAGGGCAAGGTCCCTCAACCCACGGGGCCCCTCTGGACCCAGGGCCAGGCCCGTGAACTGCCCCTGGAGGGTACTGAACACGGACCCCCCACTTCCCCAGCAGCAGGGCCAAGCTGACCCTCACAGTGGGTTCAGTTTCTGCTGGGCTGGGGCAGCGGAGACAGGCGACCGCGGGGCCTCCCGGCCCCCTCATTGCGAACGTGGCTTCCTCCTCCTCGGGAAGCCTGCTTTGGTCTCCCGGAGACGTCTGTGACTCTCCGTGTTAAGATTCACGGCACTTAATACTCCCGCTTCCCTCCCTGCCTCCTTCCCTCTTGCCTTTTCCTCTATTACGGACCGCACAGCAGCTACTGCACCTCCCGTCTGCCCTAACGGTGGGGGTGCCGGAGGGGCCCATCCGGATTAAGGCACCCTGAGGGCATCCTCTCCCTCCGTGACAGAGGGACGGTTAGGAGCACGGGGATCTGGGCAAATCGCCTCTCACTGCCCCAGTTTCTCGTCTGTGAGGGGGGATACGAAAGGGTCTCCCTACCACGTGTTGTGTGGGCTACAGGAACACCGGGTCTGGTCAGGGCAGCACTCGGGGTGGGGGGAGAGCAGGCACCAGCGATGCCTGATGGTGACCAAGGTGACGACGACGTCCTGCCGTGTCCAGCGCAGGATGGCCCGGCTCACCGGTGGGTCTGAGCGCACGGGAGCGCGGACGGAGGAAGGGCTCACCTGTCCAGGTGGAAGGCTGCAATCTCCGCGTTGTGCCTCTCGTAGTCAGAGAAATAAAAAAAGTCAGGGGGCGTCTCCTGCTCCCTCGTTTGTCTGCGAAAACAGGACAGAAACGGAAACGGTTTGTCACCGAGAAAACCTCTGGGTGCCAGAGGAGGCGGGACGTGCCGGGTCCGGCCCTCCAGAGCCCGCTGTTCTCTTTCTAAGGGTGTTGCTCACTGTCAAGAAACACAATCATCATTAAAAATTAAACGACATCAGCTTACGTTAAACACATTCCTTTCAGAAGCGACAGGCACCAGGGTCTCGTCCCTTCCTGATTAGGGGTTTCTGTCTCTTGCAGCCGAGAGCCAAAGTCCCCTCTAGCAGCAGCACCCCGTGTGCTCCCAACCTCACGCCGGTGACCTCAAAATCAGCCCGGGGGGCAGTTCTCACACCACGGAAACGGGCAAACTGCAGATCAGGCTTATTCCGCCCGGGGAGCTGGTTATTAAATATTTACAGCCCACCCCAGGTCCACGCCACCAGCCAAACGGATTCTCCCGAGAAGCCGCTCCTGCTTGGAGCCCAGAGATTCAGGCAGAGCGTGGGCCGCGAGGGCCCACACACGGGGAGGGGCAGGCCCTGGTGCAAGAGGAGCCCCCTCCACAAACGAGGCGGACTTCCCCCAGTGTGGGCCCGGAGGCCAGGGTCAGGTCGGACCAGCTGCCCCTCACACCTGCTTCTGCTGCCCGCCAGCTCCCAGGAAGGGACGTGAGGGAGGCTGGGGGCTTTCTGGGGGCTGCCCGTGGGTCCTTTCTGAAGCCTGGAACAGGTGACCTGGCCCCTTTTCCAATGTCCCCTCCTCCCGCCCAGCAGGGCACCCCGGTCTGCAGGACCCGCCGCTCGGCCTCAGTTCCCACTGAGCTGCTTCCCGTCTCTCGAGCTGGCGTCACGGCTGTCAGCTGCTTCCCACGCTTGTCTCCTGGCCCTCCACACTCCTGTCTTTGTGCATGTTGTTCCGCCCTCCTGGGACAACCTTCCCTTCACGTCTCCAGACGGCTGTTAGCATTTCCTGAGTGTCTTACAGACGGCCGGGCCTCAACTTCTCAGCACTCAAGAAGTCATTGGTCAGAGAAGGCTGGAGTTTGGGCAGCAGTTCCTCCCGCCCGCCCCGCCAGGTCTTCCCCGTCCACACGCGCGTCATAAAGGCTCTGACAAGGCCTGCAGACAGGCCGTTGGACGCACGGTGTCCAGCCCTACACGGACTGTGGAACTCATTCTGTGTGTGCACAGCATGTTCCCACACCCGGTACTTTTGAGGTCTGTTGGTTGAAGCTTCAAGTGCCAAGTCATTTTCAAGGCCCGGCTCAAAGGCAAACTCCACAAAACCTTCCCAGATGCCGCAGCGAAGATGAACCTCTGCCCCCTGCAAACCCCCCAGCCCAGTGAGCAGAGGCGAACGCTGCTGGAACTTCGGGTGCCCCGCCCGTGACAGCCAACGCAGAGCCCCAGCTGGGCCACCTCGCCCGCAGTGGACGCTGGTCGGCAGCTGCCCCCTCGCTGTCCCCGTTTCTCTACATAGAAAGTGAGGGGCTGCTGGATGCTGACCGTGGGGATTTAATGCTGCGTAAGTGCCCCAGGCCCAGGACAGGCTGCTTTGAGCCTGCCCCTAAAGCAGGGTGGGGTGAAGGAGCAGGGTGGAGTAAAGAACCCCTGGATGGCCCAGCGCCGGGTCCACCCAACTCCCAGCCTGGCTTCTCCAGGACCCAGTGGACGTTGGGGTTGTCAGGGGCCCTCCCAGCAGCACGAGGCCTGGGTCTGGGTTCCTAAGTCGAGGGGCAGGCAGATGCCCTGCGGGGAACAGGGACCCCGTTAGCTGCTCTCGGGGGTGCTGGCTCCCCACGGGACCTGGCTGCTGCTCAGTGGGACTCCCTTGCTGCTGTCACCCAGGCCTGGAATCCGTGGGGCTCTCCCGTGACGAGGGAGACCTGGAGGTCATACGCTCACCCACTTATAGATGGGCACACGGAGCCCAGAGAGTGAGTGACTTCCTTAGGGGCCAGCGTCGGTGGCTCAGCCCAGGGCTCCTGGGTCCCGTCCACTCGCTTGTTCATTCATTCATTAATTCAGGCAGTAGAGCAACCACGCTTAGTACACGCAAGCACTGTCCTGGCCTTGGGCAGAGAGGGAGCCCGGGCCGGGGGCAGGAGGTCCAGTCTCCATGTGAACAGCCCGGGTCGAAGGAGCCTCCTGGCTCCACGAACTCCCCGTTCCTGTCCCAGTGCCGGGGGCTCTGCTCTGCACGTGGTGGGAGCCTGGGGCTGGGGGAGCCAGGACACCTGAGACCAAGCCTGGAGCTGGGCCCCTGACCACCGCCCAGCCCTGTTCGGCCCCTCGGAGAAGCAGGGCAGAGGCTCCAGAGCACAGCAGGACGCAGGCTGGGGGTGTCAGGCGGGCCTGTGGCTGTCTGTGAGGGTGAGCAGGGTGGCAGCTGGCCCAGCACCTGGGGAGCACGACACCAGTTTTTAATCAGGAAACAAGGCCAGCAGACGCAGTCTCAGGGCGCGTTTCCTCACCAAGTGCCTCAGAACACTCGCGCGCCCACCCACGGATTTGGGTCCAGTCAGCCCTAGGCGCACGCTCTTACTTGGGTCTTACTCAGATTCACAGGCTGCTCTTCAACCTACTGCCACGACCCGAGACCCCGTGTGCTTCCCCCGCCCCCTACAGCGACGCAAACGCCGTCTGTTGCAGTTTTCTCATCTGAAAAGTGGGGTGAAGTTCCAGCCTTCTCAGGGCCACCCTGAGTCTTCAGGACCGTGGGGACCCAGATGCGAACGGGCCCACAGAGCAGCCCAGGCCCACGCGACGGAGGCCCGGGGTCCCAGCTCCCAGTGGCCCCTTCTCAGGTAAGCAGCTCAAAGGCCTCTCCTGCACTGGCTGGGGGGCCCCGGCACACACACCCTGGACCCACAGTCACACCGCAGGGGAGAGGCTGGGCTCAGTGTCCCAGGCCGGGCTCAGCCCCGGTTTGCTGTGTGCACCCTGGCACCTCCCACTCCCCCGTTTCCGAGTCTCCCCCACGGCCTCCAGGACCCCCTGGCTCTGCCGTCAACGCCTCCCACAGTAAGAGGCCAAGAAGGGCAATGCGGGCACCGCCCTGTCCCTCCACCCTGGCCAAGGGACACGAGGCCACAGGTGGGGCTTCTTAGGAAAGGTTAGTGCCGTTCCGTAAACACGACAGGGCTCCTGTGTCTCAGGCCAACACCCCAGGGGAAGGGGGGCCGAGCCGCAGGGCCCTGTGCCGTGCCTGTTCCACGCGAGCGTTTGACCGATGTGGTCATGGTGGAAATGTTGACCAACTGTCAAGATCATGTCTGAGGGGAACCATGCTTCCTCCACCAAGGCTGGCCGCCGCCTCCACCGGAGGGAGAGCCCATCCCAGGGCATCCTCCCAGGCCAGGCCCAGGGAGGGAACTCAGCCCCACACCCAGGAAGAATTTACCAGAATCCAACGCTGGTGACCTTCCCAGGTGCTGGGAACAGAGCTGGCGGGAATCCCCAGCTCACACGCCCTGCGGCCCACACCTCCCACTCAGGGCTGACGGCATTCCTTCTGGGCTCCAGCACTCCAGCAATGCAGACTGCAGACGCCACCATAACCTTCCGAACCCTCGGCTTCCCCGGCCGGGTCCTTCCCTCCACATACACAGCGGAGGTCCGCCCGACTCCCGGGAGCCTCCCGGCCCTGCCACGGGTCGACATCGTCACTGCACGAACAGCAGGGCAGGGCTCGGGTCCTGAGTGGGATGTCCACGTCCCTTGGGGGAGACCACGTCCGGGTCACAGGCTGCCCGGGGCTCCCTTCCTCCCACACTGTTCTCAGACAGCCGTGGCCACAATTCTCCGCGTTCTGTGAACATTTCTTGCTGGGGGTTAAGGATTTGTACCACGCACGGCCTTTCTAAGAACTAGTCTGGGCTGCTAGAAACTGGGAACAGACCAGTTTCCACGATCCCATGTAACGTTTGCCTTGACAGGGCCCCGAGTAGGCGCGAGGCCAGATGGGGATTCACGGAGCTACTTAAAAATAAAATGCGGAAGGTGGGCTGGCGCCTGAAGGACACATTTGCTTCACGACCCCGCGGGTCTGCGGTCGTCACCGTCTCTGTGCACACCAGCAGCAAAGGTGGGTCGGCCTGCGGGGCAGGGCGGCGGCAGGTGTGGCGGCAAACTGAACGTGCTGCCCGCAGGGTCGCCCTGCAGAGCTGAGGCCCAGGCTGGCCAGGATCCTGAGGTTCAAGAGAAAGAGTCTAGACCTTGTGGAATCTCCCGGTTGTTAAGTGCTGTCAAATGGATTTCATTTTTCTAAAACACTAAAGGTCAGACCAAACGGTCCGCTGCAGTCAGCCCGCAGTTCCAGGGGTGGTAGCTGCTGGAGCGTTGGGTATTTTTGAGGTTCAAAGGCCGTCGTCGTATTCAACTTGGAAGGATTGGCTTTGAGCAAAACTCGTTCCACAGAACACTAGTTCTACTAGATTTTAGTAACTTTTAGCTGGAAAAAGAGAAATCCAGATGCAGGCGAGATTTCTTTTCCGTAAACTTCGAGCCTTAGTCTGCACAGTGACTCCCCGGAACGGCCGAGCGTGAGTCCAGGAGTTCACGGCCAGCCTGGGAAACATAGTGAGACCCCCATCTCTACGGAAAATAAAAAAATTAGCTGGGCATGGTGGACCTGTGGTCCCAGCTACACGGGAGGCTGAGATGGGAGGATCACTTGAGCCCAGGAGGTCAAGGCTGCAGGGACCACTGCAATCCAGCCGGGATGACACAGTGAGACCTTGTCTCCGAAAAATAATCATCATTATTATTATTTTTATTTTCTTTAGAAAATCCTCAGCGACTCATTAGTTGGGCAGTTAGAATTCACTGTAGGCCCCTGGGGCAAAGCTCTGCACCACAGGGTGCCTGATAAAGCAGTTAGGAAACTGTGAGCTCCTAGAACATCCACTGCAGAGGCAGCACCCAGGTATCCCGGCTGGCACAGGTCTCTTGGGGCCCAGGTCTCCCGGCTGGCACAGGTCTCCTGGCTGGCACGGGTCTCCTGGGTGGCACAGGTCTCTTGGGGCCCAGGTCTCCCGGGTGGCACAGGTCTCTTGGGTGGCACAGGTCTCCCGGCTGGCACAGGTCTCCTGGGTGGCACAGGTCTCTTGGGGCACAGGTCTCCCGGGTGGCACAGGTCTCTCGGCTGGCACAGGTCTCTTGGGGCCCAGATCTCCCGGCTGGCACAGGTCTCTTGGGGCCCAGGTCTCCCAGCTGGCACAGGTCTCTTGGGGCCCAGGTGTCCCGACTGGCACAGGTCTCTCGGCTGGCACAGGTCTCCTGGTGGCACAGGTCTCCTGGCTGGCACAGGTCTCTTGGGGCCCAGGTCTCCCGGGTGGCACAGATCTCCCAGCTGGCATAGGTCTCTTGGGGCCCAGGTCTCTCGGCTGGCATAGGTCTCCTGGGTGGCACAGGTCTCTTGGGGCCTAGATCTCCCAGCTGGCACAGGTCTCCTGGGTGGCACGGGTCTCTTGGGGCCCAGGTGTCCCGGGTGGCACAGGTCTCTTGGGGCACAGGTCTCCCGGGTGGCACAGGTCTCCCGGCTGGCACAGGTCTCCCGGGTGGCACAGGTCTCTTGGGGCCCAGGTGTCCCGACTGGCACAGGTCTCCCGGCTGGCACAGGTTTCTTTTAGGTACTGTCTTGTGGGGGCAGCTGTTCTCACCCACGCCAGGTCCCCTGGACACACAGCCACTCCATGTTCCCCTGAGCCTGCCCCTTGGTGTGGGTGCCTGGAGTCACCTTCTCAACCCCAGCCCGCCTGTCCACTGGTGCTTCCTCGGTGATGGACGTGAGCTTCTGTGCTGTCCAACTCGGCAGCCACTGGCCACATGTGGCTGTGGGACACTCGAAATGTGACCAGAGCCTCCAGGATCTAAGTTTTAAATCTGATTTTATCTTAAATCTAATGGGCACACCCGGCTAGCGGTGCGCAGTGGGGCTCTGAAAATGGGGCCTTCTGAGGCCTCTGGTGTCTGCTCACCGTCCATCCTGCGCCCTGGCCAGGATGGAGGGAGCCGAGTCCACCCCCTCCCCTAGCACACTGGCCCTGCCCCCAGTGCACTGAACAGCACTGCCTCCCTGGCCCACGGCCCTGCCTGCCCTCCCTTCCCACCCTCCTCCTCCTGCTTCCTCAGTCAGGACTGTCCTGGCCGTCGCCTCCGGGAAGACCCTCTGCAATCGTTCGGTCCTGCAGACGCCCCTTGTCCCGTACACACGAGGTGTTTGTCAGATCTGCGTCCCCAGGCCCACAGGCGGCACATCTCCAGGTCTGGCAGTTCCTCTTGCTGCTGTCACTGACTCTCGCCAGTCCGGATTCCAAACCCCAGAGAGAATAAGAGCAGCTGCCTGCCAGGGCTGTTGTGGGACGGGCACACACACTCCTGGTACACTGTAGGAGCTCACCGCATGGTGATGTGGACGTCTCAGTAGCAGGTGAAATATAATGGGACGTCCACGCAGAGCTCTCCAGGCCTGCCAGAGCTCAGGGGGCCTCTGGGGAAACTGAGGCCCAGGGAGGGGCAGGCCCAGGCAGCGTCCAGTGAGCATCGGCATGGGGCTGGGCCCGGATGCTGGGTGGTTTAGTTCTGACCACCCACTGCAGTACACGCACGCATGCACAAACACACATGCACACACACACCCACTCATGCACACACACACACCTGCACACTCACAAACGCACACATGGGCACTCACGACGGATGCACATGAACACGTGTGCACACACATATGTATGTGCAGATACATGTGCGTACACACATTCATGCACACGTGCATCCATACGCTTACACACTCACAAGTGCACATGTGTGCGTTCACAGATATGCACACTCACAGGAGTGCACACACACACACAACCCCCACAGAACAGCGCTGTCGGAGGCCTCTTGGTGAGACGGGGATTAGGACCCGGCTCCATCGATCTGTCCCCGGCACAGCCTTCCAGAGGGGCTGGGAAAGCGCATTTAGTGGCCCTGAAAAAGTGCAGTCTGATCTCCTCACTGCAGAGAGACAAAGTTCATGCAGAAGACGAATGACTTGCCGACTTGAGTCACCTGCACAAATCCGGTCATTACAGCACATCCCATCTGGCGGCTCCCACCTGGCCCTGCGTTCTGCTCCCGGGCAGAGGGCAGCGGGCAGTGAATTCTACTCTGGGCTCCGCTCCCGAGGCCACAGCCGGGCTGAAAGTCCCAGGGAAGGGGCCAGACCCAGGTGCCCCCAGCAGGAGGAAGCAGGGAGGGAGCAGCCACAGCGGTAAGGAAGAAAGCAGCTTCCAACAAACCAACCCTTCAGGACAATTCACCTCGAAGCTCACCCCACCCGTTAAGCCCTGGCCCCACTTGGGGTTTTTCCAATCAGTGGAGAAACCTCGCCAGTTCCCTCTAGAATACGAGTCAGCTCTCCAGCACCTGCCCCTCCTCTCCTTCCCCTCCGCCCCCTGCTTAGGGAGGATGTGCTCAGGAAGCCAGACTCAAGCTCGCAGCCCCCCGTCCGCTGCCTTCGCACGTGCCCCCTGCCAGCCCTGCCATGGTCTGTCTCAGCCCCTCTGTGGGGTTTTCCTGGAGCCTGAGGCAGAAGGTGGCTTGGCCCTGGCTACACTGGATGGCATTGTTCGCTGGACCCAAGGGGGAGGGCCCCAGGGCAAGAGTGTTCTGGTTTCTGGATCACATGCCTGGCCAAGTGCTTGTTTCTGAACAGGCGTTTCATAAACAAATGAATGAATGAGGACTCAGTCAAAGAATTGTCCAGAGAGGTCTAGATCTATCTGCAGCCTCGAGCTCTTGCCATCTCATTCCTTCCATTTCTATCAGTGTCACCTCTACCACCATCACCATCATCACCATCACCTCCACATCATCATCACCTCCACCATCACCTTCATCATCATCTTTGCCACCATGGTCATCACCTTCACCATCATTATTATCCTTATTACCATCATGATCACTATCACCATCATCACCATCACCTCCACCACCGTCACCACCATCACCTCCACCATCATCACCACCATCACTATCACCATCATCACCATCACCTCCACCATCATCATCACCATCACCTCCACCATCATCACCATCACCTCCACCATCATCACCATCACCACCATCACCTCCACCATCATCATCACCATCACCTCCACCTCCACCACCATCACCTCCACCATCATCATCACCATCACCTCCACCATCATCACCATCACCTCCACCATCATCATCACCATCACCTCCACCTCCACCACCATCACCTCCACCATCATCATCACCATCACCTCCACCATCATCACCATCACCTCCACCATCATCATCACCATCACCTCCACCATCATCACCATCACCACCATCACCTCCACCATCATCACCATCACCTCCACCATCATCACCACCATCACCTCCACCACCATCATCACAATCACCTCCACCATCATCATCACCTCCACCACCATCATCACCATCACCTCCACCATCATCACCACCATCACCTCCACCACCATCACAATCACCTCCACCATCATCATCACCTCCACCACCATCATCACCATCACCTCCACCATCATCACCACCATCACTATCACCATCATCACCATCACCTCCACCACCATCATCACAATCACCTCCACCATCACCATCACCTCCACCATCATCATCACAATCCCCTCCACCATCACAATCACCTCCACCATCATCACCATCACCACCATCACCTCCACCATCACCATCACCTCCACCACTATCATCACTATCACCTCCACCATCACCATCACCATCACCTCCACCATCATCATCACCATCACCTCCACAATCATCACCATCCCCTCCACCATCATCACCATCACCTCCACCATCACCATCACCATCACCTCCACCATCACCATCACCTCCACCATCATCACCATCACCTCCACCATCACCATCACCTCCATCACCATCATCACCATCCCCTCCACCATCATCACCATCACCTCCACCATCACCATCACCTCCACCATCATCACCATCACCTCCACCATCACCATCACCATCACCTCCATCACCATCATCACCATCACCTCCACTATCATCACCATCACCTCCACCACTATCATCACTATCACCTCCACCATCACCATCACCATCACCTCCATCACCATCATCACCATCACCTCCACTATCATCACCATCACCTCCACCACTATCATCACTATCACCTCCACCATCACCATCACCTCCACCATCATCATCACCATCACCTCCACAATCATCACCATCCCCTCCACCATCATCACCATCACCTCCACCATCACCATCACCATCACCTCCACCATCACCATCACCTCCACCATCATCACCATCACCTCCACCATCACCATCACCATCACCTCCATCACCATCATCACCATCCCCTCCACCATCACCATCACCATCACCTCCACCATCACCATCACCATCACCTCCATCACCATCATCACCATCACCTCCACTATCATCACCATCACCTCCACCACCATCATCACCGTCACCTCCACCATCATCACCATCACCTCCACCATCATCATCACCGTCACCGTTACCTCCATCACCATCATCACTGTCACCATCACTTCTACCACGGTCATCACCACCATCATAACCATCATCATTTTCATCATCACCATCAACATTATCTCCATCATCACTGTCAACATCATCACAATCACCATCGGCACCGTCATCACCAGCATCTCCACCACTGCTGCTGTGAGTGTACCCTGAGCTGTTATCACCTGAGGTACGGTGACAATGGATGTGATGCTAAAATGTGAGCTTCTCTCTCTGCCAATGATTTGGCCTTTGTCCCTCTCTCCTTGCCCCTGCCCACTCCTCTGAGCAGTTCATGCACATGGAATCCAGGTGGCTCCAAGCCCTGCTGCACTGAGAAGGGACCAGGCCCTGCCTTGAGGCCAATCTGGTTCTAGCACGGTTCCTGATCCGTACATTTCATACCTGGGGGTTTCCAATGACCCTGGCTGTTCACAGAACAAGCAGCTCTGTTCCCAGCCCCGAGGCAGCCTGCTCCGGGATCCTCACAGCTTTGACATGCAGGCCAAGACAATGTGCCCCACAGGCCACCTCCGGGCTGTCCCTGGCTTCTGAATGGCCCCTTTTCCTAGACCAGTCCAGGAAGTTCAGGGAAGTGGAGATGACACGCTTTCTGTCCAGGCTCCACACCTGGAAGAGGCTCTGAAATGCCCCTGAGTCTTCTGCCCTCTGACCACACATCCAGATGAGCCCGACAGCCACTGGGTCTGCAGACTCCAGGGCACCCTGCCTCACCCCCACATGAAACCCCGACCATCAACCATCCGTATCATCATCACCACCGTCAAGTGCTCTGCTGTGCCCTGGTGAGACGTCCCCTGACCCATGAGGGGAGCAGAAAGAGTGCTTGCTGGGTGGCCCTAGGCCTCAGTTTCCCTTTCTGCAGAGTAAGAAGCGGGAGCAAGACGATCCCAGCGGGTCTCCAGGTGAGGGAGAGGGGAAGGGGGGACGTTTTTGCAGCCAATAAACACCTGAGATCAGGTCTACTGGTGACAGCAGGAGGCATCTGTGGCTTCAATCCCCTGGCCTTGCCATGCAGGCTTCTCAGAGCCAGGTGGCTCACAGGGGCTGCAAAGGACACCTCAAGGGTTGCCAGAAGCCGGCAGTGCTGGGCAGCCTGGGAAGACCGGGATTTTTCCCTCCGCACCTGCAAGGGTGAGAGGAGAGGGGCAGCCTCGGCGGAGACCAGCAGGCCGGCTCTCACCTCAGCCAGGAGGCGCTCAGCCTCTCACCTTGGCCAGGAGGCGCTCAGCCTCTCACCTCGGCCAGGAGGCGCTCAGCCTCTCACCTCGGAGGGGTGCTGCGGATACAGCCCCCAGGAAAAAGGTTTTGGAAAAGTACCGAACCCGCTGCACGGAAGGGGACGAACTCGGCCGAGGCGGTCACCTGGCAGCCTCTCCTTCCTCCTGGGCGCCCTGACAGAAGGTGTACCAGGTGAGGAGAGCAGGTGACAGGCACGGTCTGCTTGTCCAGGAGTCGGGGTTTGAAATGTGGAAAGATGTTATCAGATCCAGCGGGGTTGGCCGAGCAGCAGAGCGTGCCACGGCTGGGGGAGAGGCAGGGCAGTCGCCCGAATGCTTCCTGGAACAGGAACGGTCAGTCCAAAGCACGCCGGGAGCCCTGGGCCCAGGCCCAGAAGTCACGGTCCTCACCAGCTTGGTCAGCGTGCCAGGAAACTGCCAGCCAGTGGGACAGGTGTGCAGCTCCATCTGCCACTGACCCTCCACTGACTCAGGCCAGACAAAGTGTCCCTCCCAGGAGCAAGCTGAACTGACCGGCCGCTCCAGCAACTCCAACGCCACCGGCCCCACCCGAGCGGAAGGAGACAGCGCTGCGCTCAGGGAAGGGCCAGCTACCCAGGGCCTCCTCGGCAGGGCTCAGGGAGGACGTCTGGTTTTGCTTTTTAAATGAGATGATAAAAAAAAAAACCATCATTCGAAGAAGGAAATCAGTAAAAACAGACAGGCCGACCGTGTGCAGGGTGGAAGAGAACGCCCTGCCCGGCCGTCCTGAGACTCACACCCGCTGCCCCTCACGTGGACGTAGGTCCGGTTACCGCAACCCACACTCATGTCAGGGCTCACCGGGCTGCAGGGTTGAGCTCACAGATCGGCAGTCTGTGTGCGTCTGGCATTTGAGAAGGCGCCGGATACCCTGGACCGTGGGGACAGAAGACACCGGCATGCTTAGTGTAAACAGTTTGAAAATGCCGCAGCCTGGGCTCAGTGTAAACAGTTGAAAATGCCACAGCCTGGGCTCAGTGTAAGCAGTTGAAAATGCACAGCCTGGGCTAACGTGATGTGACATTTCTCTCATTTTCAACACACAGGGAACTTCCGAGAAGCAAGTGGCCCGTGGCCCATCCCTGGCATGACCGTGGCCCATTCCCTGGCTCGCCCCACCCTGCCTGCCTAGCTGCCGCGTTGCAACGCACCTGAGGGGGGTGCTGGTCTGGGGGCTCCCGGAAAGCGGGTGCCGAGGTCCCCATGAGACATCCAGCGCCGTGGGCTTCTTGGGACTCATCTTGGAGAAACAGCAGGGACGGGAGCTCGCTGGCCCACAGAGGGAGGGCCTGGGCCGGGCTGTCCGTCCCAAACCTTCCACATGACTCTGCCAGGACAGCCTCAGAGTGGAAAGGACAGGGCAAATTTTCAACACCCGCCTTTCTGTTCTTCCTAAGTCACTCACTGAACTGTGCACGAAGGAGCGACATGCTGAGGGCAGACACCGGGCCCAGGGATGCCCCGATGGTGCCGGGGGCCGCAGACCCCAGGCAGCAGCTCCTCCTCCCCAAGAACCTTCTCGGCAAAGCCCCCTGCGTCAGACACGAGACACCCACAGCCTACGGCCCCAGAGGACCAGGGGTCAGGAGGCATCCCGGTCCTGCCACGCCAGCCCTGCCCTCGGCCCGCCACCCCCAATACAGGGAGTGGTCAGGCCTGTGAGGCCAGATCAAGCTGCACCTGGCCACACCCAGCCTCAGTCCTGGGCAGCAGTGGCAAGTTTTAAAGGCCAACTTCAAAACCTCCGACTGGGCTTGTCGCTCACCCTTGTAAAAGCCCAACTGAGGAAGGAGGCCACAGCTCTGAGGTCACCGTTCCAACGAGGGCACGAGGAGGAGGACTCGGCAGAACTGGGTGAAATTCTGGCGGCCGAACCCGGGAAGGCTCTCGTGCGCTCCTCCTCACTGAGGAAGGCCCCACAGAGGTCACCCCTCCACCTACCGGGACGGCCTCCCTGGGCCTCAAAGGGCACCGGAAAGGCAGGCGCAGGAAGGCAGCTCCCAGGGGGACACAGCACCCGTGACAAGGCTTCCCTCAGCTCTGATAAAAGCCACAGGAGGTGTACTAATGGTGGTTATTCACACTAAAGGGAGAATGAAGACTGAGCTGACCTCTCCCAGGCTCTCTGTGGCGGGCAGAGTAATGGTCCCCCAAAGTTGTCCGCGTCCGAACCCCAGGACCTGTGACTGCTGCCTCGCGTGGCGGGAGGCACTGTGCAGATGTGGCTAAGGCTCCGAGGAAGGAGAGACCACGGGGTCCCCGCAGGAGGGGCCGAGGAAGACCCGACTGAGGAAGATGCCGTGTGGCCGGGTCTCAGGGTGGAGGAAGGACCCCAGCCGCGAATGCAGGAGCCTCCAGGAGCCGGAAGGGCCAGGACACGGCTCCTCCCTGAGCCTCCCGGGGAAGCTCAGCCTGCACGTCCTTTTGGACCCCTGCATTCTGGCTGAGAAGAGGGCGCTTGTGTTGTGTGAAGACAC
This sequence comes from Chlorocebus sabaeus, assembly GCF_047675955.1. Lineage (NCBI taxonomy): Eukaryota > Metazoa > Chordata > Mammalia > Primates > Cercopithecidae > Chlorocebus > Chlorocebus sabaeus. Next base: position 21,494,177 of record NC_132931.1, read on the forward strand.
TGCGTTTGCGGTGATTTGTTCCAGCAGCCAAGGAGGGGAATACAGGATCCCCGGCCGCACGAAGGCAGGGCAGATGGACACGGTGATTTAGCCCCAGCTGAAAAGGTTATAAAACTCCGACCTGTTTCCTCCAAATCCGGTCAGGCCATCATTGCTAAGGCTCGCGACACTTAGGAAACGACACGTTATGATCGAGAGAAGGCACCGCTGTTCACGAAGGAGCCAGAGAGAGGGTGACAAACGCCACACGTGCATCCCTGGGCCGGGCGACGCGTCCTCACAGGAGCCCCCACAGCTCTCACGGCTGCCCCCAGTTTAAAGACAAGGAAACCGAGGTCTGGAAGGAGACAGAGGCGTCTACAGAACCGCACGGCTAGAACATGGCACAGCTCGGACGGGAACCAGGAGTCTCTGACTCAGGCCTGTGCTCTTTGCTTCAGGGCCCTCCAGAAATCACACACAGGCTCCTGCCGTTCTGAACGTCCGTGTTTCCTCCTGGATCTGGGCCCCTCTGAGCACCGGCCTCCTCGGGCCCAGGAAGGCTGGGGCTGCAGGCCCAGAGGTCTGGCTCCACGACCCATCCCTAGAGAGGTCCTGGCTCCAAGAGGATCTGTTGTGTCTCCAAAATCCAGGGCTCCTTAACAACTGTGGCTTCAGCGAGAGGGACACCACGCCGGGTGCCGCATCCTGCAATGCGCAAGGCCGGGGGGCGGGTCAGCCGCGGCGCTGGGCCTTCCCGGAGTCGGCCCCTCCAACCGCCGTCAGGACCACGTGTCACCTCCTCACAGAACGGTTCCCACTATTGCTGCTAACAAACATTTCAACGCTCTTCAGTTTGTGGGAAAATAGAAAACATTTGCTTTGGTTAAAAATAGAGGAAACTGGCAGCTTATTACCAGGGCCTGTGAGGGACGAGAAGCCAACAGTTACGTGACTCTCACTCTGTGCTGAGCGCTGTGCTAAGCAGTTTGAGTGAGTTGATTCGAAAAACCTTCGGGACATTCTTCTCTGCGGTCCTGGAGACGGTCAGTGCAGGTGGTGACCCGGGAGCACCGTGGCCCCGATCCAGGGCCACATGCGAGGCGTGAGGGTTGCTCTGTCCAGGGGGAGACGCCTCTGTGGAGCCGTGGGATGTCCCTGGACGGGGTCTGAGAGGTGGGAGGCTAGGCTGCCTTCTCTCCACTGGACACGTGGGAGAAGAGACGGGCAGGCAAGGTCTGCTGGCGCAGGGCCCCCGACTCCCACCCTCTCCGGGTGGACGGGGAGTGGGGTGTGCCCCGAGGTTTCTCCAAGAAGCATCGCAGAGGAGGCAGCTCAGGGCGTCACCTTCCGCAGAGCGAAGAGCCGCTGTCCTTCCTTGTCCCCGCTGCTACCCAGCCAGGCCGGCCGCCGAGCAGGGAAAGGGCGTCCGGTCTGATGGGGGAGCCAGAGGCCTTCCCCGGGTCAGCATGTTCCACAAAGCAGGGACAGCCCGATGAGGCCGACGGAACGGATGCCGGGTCCGTGGCAGAGACCGACAGCAAAGCCTGAGGCAGAGCCCTGGGCAGCGGCGGCGGCTGGGACTGGAAGGTGGAGTCCTTGGGTGTCCTGTTCAGCACCGAGGACCACCCCAGGCCCCTGGGCACAGATGGGAAACTGAGGCCCAAAGAGGGGTGGGCCAAACACCAACCTCTCATGCATTACAGAAAACCACCGCCTCCCAAACCCTGCCAGAGACGCAGAAAAAGACTCGGGGCCTGAGAGGCCGCGGGAGCCGGGAAGGCTGCACACCCCGCCAGGTGCCCACCCAGCCAGACGCACGCGCACCTCACAGGTGCTCCTCTGGGCCTGAGGCCTCCTGCTCACCCTCCTGGAAACAGGCAGGCAGCCTCCTGACCACGCTTGGGCTTAACAAGGGCACTGTTTCCAGCCCAGGCCACGCGGTGCGGCTGCTGGATGACCTCAGCAGGGACCTTCCTCCTACAGGGCCCTTGGTGCCGGGACCCTCCTCCCACGGGGCCTCATTGATGCCGGGACCCTCCTCCCACGGGGCCCCACTGATGCTGGGACCCTCCTCCCACGGGGCCCTCGACGCCGGGACCCTCCTCCCATGGGGCCCCACTGATGCCGGGACCCTCCTCCCACGGGGCCCTTGGTGCCAGGACCCTCCTCCCACAGGGCCTCACTGATGCCAGGACCCTCCTCCCACAGGGCCCCACTGATGCCGGGACCCTCCTCCCACGGGCCCTCGGTGCTGGGACCCTCCTCCCACGGGGCCCTGCCGATGCGTGTCATCCACCACCCCCCGTGTGTCAGGCGCAGTCTCCAGCCCCGGCCACCCCGGGCTCCCGGCACACGCTGCTGCCGCTCCCGCTCTGCCCTCCAGGAGTCCTCGCTGGCCCGGAACAGACCCCCCAGCGCACCCACTCCTGCTCCCGTCTGTGGGACGGTTCGCGTCGGCCCCGTCCTGCTGCTCGATGGGAGGGTCCTGCTGGGGCTGCTGCTCCTGCCTCCGCACTGGCTGCCCTGGCCGGGACCACCCCAACCTGTGTCCTCCAGCATCACCTCCCTGGCCGGCTTTTCTTCCATCGCTCGCTGCAGCCTCAACTTCCCGGGCTCAAGCGAACCTCCCACCTCAGCCTCCCGAGCAGCTGGGGCTACAGGACCCACCAGGGTACAGCGGCGGGTCCACACGGAAGCCAGGTGGATGTGCTGCTTTTCCCTGTATTCACCAGTGGGTTTTCTTCAGTATGTTACTGAGAGCAGTAAACACACAGGACTTTCCACGTGCCAGGCTCTGTCCTCAGAGCTTCCTACATCGAGACTCATCGGATACCAAGCTCTACGGGGCAGGTGCTTTTCCACCCATTCTACAGATGGGAACACTGGGTCGGGGAGACACCAGGGACCTGTCCGAGGTCGCCAGCCAGGGTGAGCCATGAGGACCAGACGGCCCGGCCACCCTCCGTCCACCCACGGCCCCATGTGAGCCTTGTGAGGGGCTCCTGGTGTTCCGAACGCCGGGACACAGAGGTCACAAGGCTCCAACGTAATAAATAACCACAGACAGCGGCACTTGAAGCCACGGGGATCTGTTCTCCCCCGTCCTGGGGACGAGAAATCCAAGGCTGAGGTGTGGGTGGGGCCGAGCTCCCTGTGGAGACCGCAGGGCGGATCCTTCCTGCCTCTCCCAGCTCGGGGGCTCCAGGAACTCCTGGGCTGTGGCCGCATCCCTGCAACTGCTTCCCTGGGCCTCCTCTGCGTTTAATCTCCCTCCACCTCCCTCTTCTAAGGACAGGGGAATGCATTTCGGGCCCAGGGAACGTCCTCATCTTGAAGTCTTTAATTTAATCACATCTCCAAAGACTCCTTTTCCAAACAAGGTGACGTCTGCAGGTTCCACGGCTAGGGCCTGAGATGCTCGGGGCATCTCAGAGTCGTGGAAGCGGCGAGCCGGTCCTTCCCCACCCCCAGCCCCATCTTTCTATCCCATTTCTCTTGTATTCCCTTCTCCAGGGCCAAACTCAGGGAGTCCAAAAACTTATTCCTCCAAACACACAATAGATCCCTGACTTACTAAATGAACGCACGGAGGCAAAAATTAGCTTTTCTATCCTGGGTAATCTTCTCATCACTCACACAGCAGAACACCACCGCCTGTCATGAGTGAGATATATTAAGCTGTTTAATGCCAGGCTTTCAGCCGGCAGAGCTCTGGAAGGCGAGGGGCTCTCCCTGGCAGTGACTCCAGCCTGACCTTTGGGTCCCCGAGTTCGCGGTCCACACTTCCTGCCCATTTCGGCGTCACTTGTTCCAGCCCCATCGGGGAGCCGTTCGGCAAAACACAGCCGTCTTATTTAAAACCCCTGGCACCTGCTCATCTCCCATCTGTCATGCTCACGACACACCACCGCTGTGGTCTGGACTGTTTGCGTGAGGACGGCGAGCTCTCCAGCGACAGGGCCGTGGGCAGGAGGGGCACGGCTGGGCTCGGCCGTGACCTGGACCAGCTGCAGCCCAGGGCAACCCCGCTCAACACAGGGGCTCTTTTTCGGCTGCCGTGTACGAGTCAGGAGAACTGGGAAAGGGAAGGGCACAGGGCCCAGGAAGGACCGGAGGGCGGCGACGTGCGGAATTATTTACACACCAGCCGGAACACACTGCAGGAAACTTCCCAGAAAACGCGTTCCTCACAGCAAAGGGGGCTGCCTCCTGTGCACGTGGAAGCAAACTAACTCCCCACGTGTCGGACCCAGACAGTCCTCTGTTTCACACGATCCTGGAGGTGCTGAAGGTTGTGCCGAGACCTCGTCCGGATGTGAAGGGCCCCTCCTGGGTGGGACATTTCCCGGCTTCTGGTCCTAGAGTGGCCTCCGTGGGGCTGACAGGGAGGCATCTGGGAGGTGGGCGTGGAGGGTGCATGGGTGCGGCTCGGTGTGGCCTGACCCTGGGTCCTGGCTGTGATCCCCATCCATGAACAAGATGCCTGGTGGGTGGGCGTGGAAGTGGCTCCCAGTGCTGAGTTCCAGGAGGAGGAACCCCCAGCGTGGGACCCTCGCCGGGCTGCAGTTGTTCCAGGTCAGGACCACAGTCACGCTGAGGAGGCTGCCCGGGACCCCGCTCATGCCGTCAGCGGGAGCCGAGAGTCGTGGCGGCTGTTCAGTGAGGTCACTCTTGGTGGAGGACGTGGGATGGACCCACAGGTGCCGCGGAGGCTGGAGGCTGTGCCGAGATGCTAAGGACCTCAGCTCCGAGCACCCGTCGTCCAAACCTGAGCTTCTTGTTGGGACACGTCCTTCCCCGGCTCACACCGGCTCGGGGGAAATGCCGCCCTCAGAGGAGAGCTGGGGGTGAAGGTGGCAGGTGTCTCCCCTTCCACCCTCCACGGCCCCCATGGCAGTGTCAGCCTCTCACAGGGGAGGGACAGGGACACGGACCTGGCTTGTTGACTCCACACTGCGCCATAGGTGGCCAGTCTCTGGGGGTCTCCTCAACCCAGCAGAGGGGCTTGAGGGCCTAAGTCCTCACAGTCTGAGACAGCCACACCGACGAGAGCCCCTACGATCTAAGGACTAGAGATTTCCGAGCCTTTCCAACGAACCTGCCTTCTTCAGAACCCACGGGGGCAGGGAGCACCGAGCCAAGAGCCCGTCCAGGGCAGGGGTCGCCAACGGACCGATCTTTTATTTTCTCAGAATCTCTCTGATTGGCCACGGACCTCATCACAGCCATGCCAGGGGGACGTGTGTTCCTCCTGGTGCTTCGTTAAGGCCTGTGCACCTGGCCATGCCTGGCATCCCCCACCAGCTCTGACGGGTCAGTGTGGCACGGCGAGGGCTTCTGAACCATTCCGGTGAACCCTCCTAACTGGCCCCATGTACCCCTCCCGGGTCTGCAAGAAAGCTCTGTACCAGCTCTTCCACGTGAGACACAGAAGAGGGAGAAAAATCATTTCTCTGGCTGGAAAATCATCTCAGAAGAGGCTCTTCAACCTCTTAAGCGGTCAACTTAATGAAAACCCATTTCAAAATCATTCAATGATTTGTAACTGTGAAGAAAGTCTAAAGTCATTTCCACTTAAAGATAATTGTGATGGTTTAGACTTTATTTCAAAAGCAAACAGGGAAGAAGAATTGCTTGAAAGTTTCAGCCTTACTGTATTTTTAAATACGCTTCTGTCGGCTCATCCAGCGTTAACGGACAGGACTCAGGGGAGCAGGATTAGAGCGGAAAGGAACGCGGACTCCCCGGGAGCCCTGAAAACACAGGTGCACACGTGTTTCTTACAGAAGCCCCTGTGATTCTTCCTTTCATTTCAAAGTAATAAAAGGGTAAGTTGCTACTAACTACTCAACCAGGATTAAATATTTAGCACCAAGGTTACTGTTAATAATCTTGTTTTTCCTCCGTGGAGCCCTCAATGTTTAAAAAAACATCAGTTAAAAAAAATAAACTAAATCCATAGTTAGGGGCTTGTGTTTGAGCCCGTTTTCTGCATGCTTAAGGAGGTCTTAAATCTGCAGTTTCCTTTTGGGGCATTAAAAACAGCCAGCCCTGATCAAACTGCTTTTGAACGAAATCCCCTAGCTTCCATTTGCGTCCCCAGTACAGGGAAAATGAAGGTCGTATTTTCTTTCCCGTCCTTTTCATCCTCCCTCCCTTTCGTGACAATGAGAATGACAGCCCACACGCTCGCGGCACCCCCGGCGGCCGTCATAACCGGAGAAAATACAAAAAGACCCTCGATCTTGCCGTTCGGGGGAATGTTTTGGGGGGAAAAAATGACTTTCTTTGATTCTCAACAAAGGGGATCATCTTTTCCAGGAGCCCCCATGGAAACACACGCCCTCAGTCGGCCAGAGTCGGACGGCCTGGGGAGGTTGAGAAGGTCTAATCGGAACAGCCGAGGGGAGGGAGCCAGTGCGAGCTTGGACGGCTGGAGGGACAGGCCTCAGTTTCCCCTTCTGTCAAGTGGGTGCAGGGCCCAGAACCGCACTCTCTGAGGGTTTTGCTGTTTTTACCATTTATTCATTTCCCCGTCCGATTCTCTGCAATGGTTACTTGATTGTTAATAATTTCTTTTTACTTATTAAGCAAAGAAATGTCCAGTTGCCAGGTGAGGGCAGAATACACAGCCACCTTCTGTGGCCAGGCTCAGGGGATGTAACTTTGGCCACCAGTAAATTACCGGGGAGTCTGGACAAGCCTGAGTGACCTCAGCGGCCAGAGGCTCCAGCCCTGGCAGACTCGGGCCTGTGGTGGGCAGTGGGGTGGAGCGGCCGCCTGTGCCTGTCCCCACAGACCTGCGAGAGGGTGGAGTCACCACCCGGTGTCAGGGCCATGACCGGGGGGCACACGGGGTCACCTGAGAGGCCCAGCTGGGCAGCCCTGTGGCTGCGGGACAGCGACTCCCTCCTCCCTGAGCCTTGGGCCCTCGTCCTTGGCTGGTCAGTGCTGGAGGTCTTGTGAGGGTGCCGAGGCCTCGTGGCAGCCCCTCTGAGTCAGCCCACGCAGGAGACACGCCGTTCACGTTGGTTTTGTTTTCAAACTTTCCACTTCCCGCACCATGACCCTTCAGGGCCCCTCCTAGCCGGCCTTCTCCGGGGACTCAGGGGGCTCAGCCGGTCACGAGGCAGAGGAAGGGAATGTGCGCTCTGTGGTGGGACGGGGCCACGTGGACACCAAGAGGGCGGCCTGCAGTGGGCCCAGGCTGAACCCAGCAGGTTTGGGAGGTTAAGCTCCTTCTCCAAAGGCCTCCATCGCACTCCAGGCCACAGACCCTGGCAAGTCAGGTGAGCCCCGGTGTCTGCCCCCAAGATCATCCCTGCTTCTCCTCCCATCCGGTCTCACGGAGCTCAGTGAAAGCCAGGGTGTTCCACGCAATGAGAAGGCTCAGGCGGACAGCCACCGTGCGGCCCCGAGACTGTGCCATTCTGCGCAATGAGAAGGCTCAGGCGGGCAGCCACCGTGCGGCCCCGTGATGGTCCCGGCGGGCCAGGAGCCCGGGGCAGACGCAGGATGATCCTGGGGTGGAAGGCCGGGCAGGCTCAGGGGTCCCAGGTGCCCCTCAGGGGCAGCCCCCATTCAGCCTCCTTATCCTTCCATGCTTCTGAGATGCCTGGGGAGGGGGGGCGGGGAGGGGCACCAAAGTCTCTCAAAAGCTCATTTCAGAAAAATGAAAAAAGTTCATTTTTCTTCTGACTATAAAAATAAGCCGTGAAACTGGAAGCAACGCGAACGTCGTCTACCTGGGGCCGGCAAGGCCTCTGCCAGGATCACCTGTGGCGTCCGAAGAGGGGCCCCTCCCTGCGACGGGGGCTGAGGGTGACCGCTCTGCAGGTACCAGGTGCCATCCCCACGGGGCTCGGGGCAGCGGCAGGGACGCCCCCCACATAGACAAGCCGGCTGCAGACGTCACTTGCAGGGACACGTCCGTCCCCACGGCACCTGCCCCACGAGCGCCCACCTGCCCCCTTCTCCTCCCGCATCACCTACAGCTGCTGCCTCTGTCGGGCCCATGGCGGCGAGGACAGCCCTGGAGGGCGAGACAGGCTCCTCGGTCTCCACCCCGGCAGGCTCTGTGCTCATTCGCTTGCTCAGAACCACACGCTGAGCACCTGCCATGTGGCCCGTGCCGGGGACACAACGTCGAGCTAAGTGAAGACTCAGCACCCACCCCCCGTGGAGCCTGCTGCTCCGTGGACGATCCGACAACACAAATCCCCAAGTCCCCGTCCCTGTGAGGCCGGGACCAGTTTACACACCCACACTTCAGGCTTCAGACAAAAGGGAGCCTGCCCCAGGCCCTCCCCCTGAGAACTGGGGACCAGCCCTGGTCCTAACTGCCCTTCATAGGAACACATACGGGTTCATCCATACACATGTGCACACTCCCCCACATCCACATAAGCCTACACACGCATGGGTGTGCAAACCATGCACACGCACACGTGTGCACACACACGCCCTCACGTACACACACAGGCACATACATGTACACATGCCTACACATGCACCCACAAAAGCACACACATGCACACACATGCAAACCCTTACAAACGCGTGTACATATGTACACACCACACATGCACGCCCAAACGTGCACCCACACAAGCACAGGCATGCACACACACCCCCTCACACATATGCACACGTGTGTACACATGCCCACACATGCACCCACACAAGCACATGCGTGCATACACATACACACCCTTACACACTCATACACACGTGTATACACGTGCCCACACACGGACGTCCAAACACGGACCCGCACAAGCACACATGTACACATACATACACTCACCCACCACACGCACGAATATGTGAGCACATTTGCAGTCCTACACGTGCACACAAACAGGTACATACATGTGCATTTCCACCCCACAGGAACACACCCCCATGCTCACACACATTCATGCCCACCAGCCCTGAACAGGCACACACGCACACACAGGCATGCCGGCCTGCACGCCCACCTCCTACACGAGCATGTGCACACTCAAACACACACTTTCTAAGAAACAAAACACAACAGCACAGCTGCCCTGGACCTCCTGACACCCCCGCGTGGCCCCGGCCCTGCCCTGTCTCCTGACTTGTGCAGCTCCGGCCCTGCGCAGGCCCCTCCCTCCCGAGTGTCCGGATGCTAAGAACGGCTCACGCAGCTCCCTGCCCTGCTAGGGACGAGGCTCCGCTCTGTGCCCCGGGCCCACCCTCCGGCCCTCGCTTCCCAGGCATGGGAGGCCTCCTGTCCTCGCTCCCTAGGGCGTGACGGTTGGGTGCCCACGGAAAATGCAGCCGACCGCCCAGGCCTCCTCCGCTCCAGCACCACATGACCTGGACTCCAAGTGGAGCTTCCTGTGCGCAGGTGTCCCGCCCTCCCTCGGGCCTCTCCCCGCGGCACACGCGGCCAGCGCAGGCCCTTGCAGGAATGTTCCGCTCCAGACCTCCCCATGCCGCCGACCTTGCTGTTCAGGTCTCAGCTCCAACGCCGCCCCCAGGACTTCCCCAGGCGGTGCCTACACAGAGGCCATGCTTAACTCAATCTGTAGGAGAGACCCCAGAAGGTCCGTGGAACGATGCCCCCGTCGCCAAGCCTGTCTCTGCCACACTCCTTCGTTTCAGTCCCTCCATGCGTCACCCCTCTCTGAAACGTTCCTGCGTATCTGTTCACATGTGTGTTGCCCACGCCCCCGGGCATTTCGGCTCCACACGAGGGGGGGTCCTGCGTGAGCAGCATCTCCCAGCCACAGCAGGTGCCCAGTGGTGGCCCAGCGGCCCTGCTGGGCAGGGCAGGGGTGAGAGGAGAAGGGACTTGGCCTCTGCTTGAGGGCCTAACTGCCGGACACTTATAAGGGACAGCCTCTCAGGCAGGACCCAGGAGGCCACTGGCACGCCAGGAGCTAGCAGGGGTTCCTGAGCGCCAGGCAGCTCTGCCCGGCCAGACCCAGAGTGAGGAGTAGGCTTGGAGGCCAGCCCACACCGAGTGTGGACACAAAGAGGTCCTTGTCCAGGTCTGCTCAGGTCCAGGCCTCTGCTGGGTCCACACCCACGCAGCCCATTGGCCAATCTGTTTGCCTTTGGGGCCAGCGAGGCCACAGTGGAGAGAAACATGAATTTTTACCCCCAGAACAGAAAATCCTTCGAAATTGCAGACCGATCCCTCACTGGTCCTCAAGACCATTTTGTTTCCCCAAGCCTTAGTTTGTGGGGGACGTGTGCCTGGAAGGTTTCCCAAAATGGGTGTCCCTGGAGAACTCCCGTCCACCCCCCAGACACCCGGGGGCCTCCCGTCCACCCCGCGGACCCCCGAGGGTCTCCCATCCACCCCACAGACACTCAAAGGTCTTCCCCAGAGTTTGCTCAGGAGCAGGGACCCCCTTCCATTCTTCCCACTGCCTTGCACAGCCCTCAGCAAAGGGTCCTGATGTCTGCAGGGGTTGCAGACCCGTCAGCCTGAGCTCTCACTCCCAGGGCTGTGTCTGCCCAACCCTGAGGGCCCAGCCCCGTGAGCACAGAGCAGGCACCATCCCCAGGTTCTCCTGACAATCCGGGGACCATCCCCTGGCAAGGTCGGTCTCCAGGTGTCCCCCCCACCCCGAGGGCTCATTCACACTCCCCAGTCTCACCCTAAGGGTCTCGGCTTCTATTTCTCTGGGGCCCTCGTGGGCCACCAAGGGGCTCCATGCCGGCGGGTCTCGGCCACGCTCCGTCAGCGCCCACCAATGCTCTCTCGGTTTGCATCTGGTCCAGGACAGCAAAGCCCACAGATAAGGAGAGGTTCCTGGCAGTCCCCCACCTCCGTTTCCCAAGTCCGTGGCCAGCTCTGTCCCCTGCCAGGAGGATTTGCTCTTTGCGGCTCTGGCAGGCTGTGCAATTTCTCAGGGTTCTCCACTGCCCTGGATGCACTCGGAGCAGGAGGCCTCTTTGTCCCGCTGTGTCTCCAGACCCCACTGGAGCCCAGGGAGGAGAGACACCAGCTGCCCAGGGGCCCCCCAGGGGTCTCCGGCTAGTCACAGGCCCCGTCCTGCATCTCTGCCAGAGGTAGTGGTGTTTGGGGTTCTGGGCCACGCCAGGCTGGACTCGGCACAGGCTCTGACCTCTGATCCACGCCATCTATGTCCACTCCGGTCCTTCTGACGGGGACTGGCCGGTGGGGAGCAGGGCCTGACGCTGGCCACCTTGTGCTCCACACCCAGCCCCTCGGACAGCCCTGCAGGAGCCAAGGGTTCCCGCGCTGCCTGTCCTCTGCCCTTCCACACCGAGGCTGGACACCTACATGTCACCAAGGGTGGGGCAGGGAGGGCCAGCAAAGGCTGCTGGGTGGCACCCGGCACTCGGCCCCCTCTCCCCTGCGCTCCCGGCTCGCGGCCCCCTCTCCCCTGCACCACCCAGCGCTCGGCCCCCTCTCCCCTGTGCACCCGGCGCTCGGCCCCCTCTCCCCTGCCTACCCCGCTCTCGGCCCCCTCTCCCCTGCACACCCCGCTCTCGGCCCCCCTCTCCCCTGCGCACCCGGCACTCGGCCCCCTCTCCCCTGCCTACCCCGCTCTCGGCCCCCTCTCCCCTGTGCACCCGGCGCTCGGCCCCCTCTCCCCTGTGGCACCCGGGCCTCGGCCCCCTCTCCCCTGCCTACCCCGCTCTCGGCCCCCTCTCCCCTGTGCACCTGGTGCTCGGCCCCCTCCCCTGCGGCTGCCACCTCCCCCTTCACGGAGCCCGGGGTCTGAGGCTGGCCAGCCAGAAGTGTCTATCTTGAATTCTGGGGTTCCCCTCAGCCAGGCCGGCCAGCGGCCCTCTTTTGGGAATGGGAAACTCACGCCCTGGGACCCCTGAGGGGACTGAGGCGCTGCAGGGCCCCTGGCAGGAACCACCCGTGTCTCCCTCAGGCCCCCAGTGGACTACATCAGCCCAAGCCCTGACCGCAGGAGCTCCCAGCTCAGAGGCAGCCCCACTGCTGACGCCACGTCAGGCACAGGCGAGGCCCCGCCTTGGCAGTCCGAGCTCCGGCAGACTCTAGGAGAGGAGCCAGCGTGAGCCCAGCTCCCCTGCCCTCCCCATCCTTACCCCAGCCCTGGAGGCGCGGACCCTGCCTGGGCGGGATTCACCCCAGAGTCTCTGCAGGACACCCTGGGCTGACTGCGGACAGTCCTCTTGGCCAGATCTGCTTTTCCTGTGGGTCCCAAGGCCTTCGGCCAAAGCCCCAGGATGGGTCCGCACAGCCATGGCCCGGGCACCTCCTGCTGCTTCAGGTACCAGATTCGAAACCAAGCCCACACTCCAAGATGGAACCTGCCTCTCTCAGACCCTGCCGATAGTCCCGGTTTGCCGATGCTGTTCTGGGCTGGCCGTTGCTGTCCTGGGCTGGCTGATGCTGTCCTGGGCTGGCCGATGGTGTCCTGGGCTGGTCGTTGCTGTCCTGGGCTGGCTGATGCTGTCCTGGGCTGGCCGATGCTGTCCTGGGCTGGCTGTTGCTGTACTGGGCTGGGCATCCTTCACTTTTCAGCCATGCACTCAGCAAGCGCGGACTATGCACATTCACGGCGGGGTTCGTGCAGTGACCCTAGCCCCTCCCCCGATTCTCCACCTGTTCACCTGCCCAGCCCTGGACAATGAAGTCACACATTCCCCTCAAACCTCGCCCCAGGTGGAGGGAGCCTGGCTTCCTGCATCACAGAGAAAGGACAAGAACCGCGGAGAGGCAACCGTGCCTCCAAACGCCACGACCACCCATGGTGCCCAGAGGCGGGGTGCCTTGTCCTCTGCAGCCTCTGTGCGGTGGGGAGCACTGGGGAGCCCTCACCGTGTGTCCTGTCTGAGCTGCTAAGAGGTTCTGAGCGAGTCCCGTCCATGCCACTGGGTTTGGGCTGGACGGGACTGATCTGTCTGTCCTGGGCCCATGTCAGCTCCCGTCACCTCTCCCACCTCGGTTTCCCAATCTATACCAATCCATAAGCGTTGGCTGAGCGAGCTGTGGGATGGAGGAGTGACCAGCCCTGTCCCTCGGCTGGGCCACGCGGTGGACACGGGTCATGTCCAGAGAGCCAGGAGGGGTCAGAGCGCGGCGGAGAGGCCGCACAATGACGCCCCCACACTCATCGCTCAGACCCTGCCCTGCCCTCCCTCTGACCAGGCTCGGAGCTCGGCGTCCCGGCCTCTCTTCGGCTCCAGGTTGGCCACGAGCTTACCGGGACGTTGAGCAGGTCACGCACTTGCGTCAGAGGGGCCGCACCCGGGGGTCAGTGCGCGTGAACTGAGGTGGGAGCACGCGGCCCGGCACTGGACAGCGGCCCCGCAGGGCACACGGAAGGAGCCCTCCAGGACGGCAGCGCCGGAAAGGGGCCCCAGCCACGTGGTGGACTCCGTGCTTCATTGAGAAAAGCAGCCAGTGTGGTTTTGTGGCTGGGCTTGAGCTGCCCAGTGAACGCCGTGGCCTGCCTGGCAGCTCGTGTGACCCCATTTCACAGATGAGGAGGCTGAGGCCCGGGGAAGTTCGAGAGCCAGCCCACAGGTGGCAGGCCTGAGCGTCCAACCCCTACCCCACCGCTCCTGGCCTCACACGTCCTCCCAACGAAACGTCCCGGGGCCGACGGGGACGGGCAGCCTGCTGTACGGGACCCCAGGTGGCTCATCGAACAGGAACATCGACAGAACGTCAATTAAAAAGCAGCTGCCTCCCCTCGCCCAGCCAACGAGGACCGAGGACCGTAGCCAGGCCCCTCTTCCTCCGAGGGCGGCCACTGCGGCCGTCCCCAGCCACGTGCTTATTGAACCTCTCAGTCCTCTCCTCGTACAAACAGAGAGTGGAAGGAATCTGCACACGCTTTGCAGAGACGTGCGGGCCGCGGGTCATCGTTCTGCCGTCTTTCTTATTAACATTGCATCTGTGCTGCCCTCCCTGGACGTGGCCACGGGGGACTGTGGAGAACCCCGAGGGCACCTCTGCCTGGCCCTGAGGCACAGCTGCGAGAGGGAGGCCCCAGGGGCAGCTTCAGGGGAAGCCGGCACCTCTACAGGGCTGCCCTGTGCCAGGCCGCTGTCTGCCACCCAGTCTACAGTCAGGACCTGGACACACTTAACCTCAAGCCAAACCCAAGGCCCCCATCTCAGCAGCACCTCCCAGGACAGCCCCACAACTCCCCCGGGTCCAGGTGCACGTTACCCCCTTGATACACAAAAAGCCAGACGCAGCTCTGCCCTAAAGGGGGGCACTGGGAGGGGCTGGAGCTCACCCACAGCCAGTCTGTGACCACCACGTCCCAACCTAGAGGAGGCGACAGGAGCCAGGGACAACGACCCCAGGAGGGGCCTGGGCAATTCTCTGACCCCGGTAACACCCACACTGGAGACAGGCCACGCAGAGTGCCCCACACAGGTGCAAGGCCAAGGCCAAGGCTGTGTCCGCCTCCCCCACAGGCCTTGGGTGGTCGGCAGCCCCAGGACAGCTGGGAAAGGCTTGTCCGAGCCGCACCTGCTCACCCCGGGGGGCCACTGGTGGCCATCCTCCCCTGGGTCCCTTCGCTCGGGAGAGGAGGTGTCTGGCTTTGGCCCTGGAGCTGTGCCTGGGTCACGGGAAGCCAGTCAGACAGGACACGGGGCCTCTTCACACCAGCACGACGCTGCGTGGGATGGGGCCGTTCAGAGGGGGCCCCTCCTGCCTTTAATTCTTCTTCACGGCTCGCGCTCTGCTGCCCGGAGACAGGCCTGGCGGGCCACGTGTTGTCAGAGCCCGGAAGGAGGGCTGAAGTTTCAGCCCACAAGCCTTTCTGCAACTGCTTCTGTTCCTGTATCTTGGCTGGGAGGAATTCCTGGGCCTGGGGACAGCTGTTTGCAGACAGTTTCTTTGGGAGACATAGACGCGCACACTCACACACACGCACACGTGTTTCTGTTCTTTGCAAAGGGAAAGAAAAGCAGGCGGTAACAGAGAAGGGCTGCAGGCCCCGGGATCCACCACGGAGCATCAGCCCCGACACTGAGCCCCGGCACGGACAGCAGAACTGGGACACGAAGGGAAATGGATGCCGTGGGCAGGAACCTTGCCCCCGACGCCGTAAACCCAGCCTGGCAAACACGAGACACATCTGAATGGCTAAGCACCATCACCAGTCGGCGACGGCCAGAAACTCCCCGGCTGGAAAGAGCAGGGAGGGCAGGAGCCTCCGGAGAAAAGGCTCCCGGGCCAGCATCAAGGACCAGGGCTCCCAGCTGGCCTTTCCTCAGCGAGATGTCAGCCCACAGGCTGGGAATCTACAGTCAGGACCTGGACTCACGCCCGGGCCTGCCACCGGCTCACTGTGTTCAAACTTCCTGGGCCTCAGTTTCCTCCTCTGTGAATGGGACTTGAAAATAAAACCACACTCCACCTGAATGCCCCCAAAGGTCGATGACAAAGGGGTGCTGGCGAGCTCTGTCCCCTGCCCACAGCCACCCAGCTGCCCACAGCTCCTCGACTGCCCACCACCACCCAATTATCCAGTCCCCAAACTGCCCACAGCCCCCCAACCGCCACGGCCCCCAACCATCCATAGTCACCCGGCCACCTACAGCCACTCAACCGCTCACAGCCATCCAACGACCCACAGCCACCCAGCTGCCCACAGCTCCTCGACTGCCCACCACCACCCAATTATCCAGTCCTCAAACTGCTCACAGCCCCCCAACTGCCCACAGCCCCCCAACCGCCACGGCCCCCAACCACCCACAGTCACCTGACTACCCACAGTCCTCCAACCGCTCACAGCCCCCAACCACCCACAGTCACCCGGCCACCCACAGCCCCCCAACCGCTCACAGCCTCCAACCATCCACAGTCACCCGAGCACCCACAGCCCAACAACCACCATAGCCCCCAACCACCCACAGTCACCCGGCCACCTACAGCCACTCAACCGCTCACAGCCCCCAACCACCCACAGTCACCCGGCCACCCACAGCCACTCAACCGCTCACAGCCCCCAACCATCCACAGTCACCCGGCCACCCACAGCCACTCAACCGCTCACAGCCCCCAACCACCCACAGTCACCCGGCCACCCACAGCCACTCAACCGCTCACAGCCATCCAACGACCCACAGCCACCCAGCCACCGATAGCCCCCAAATGCTCACAGCCACCTAACTACCCAGTCACTCATGCTCCTCCTACTCATCTCCATCCTCTCCACACCACCGTGGACCCTGCTCCACTCCCAGCCCATCCTCTCCACACCACCACGGACCCTGCTCCCCTCCCAGCCCATCCTCTCCACACCACCACGGGCCCTGGTCTCCCCACCCAGCCCATCCTCTCCACACCACCGTGGGCCCTGCCCCCCACCCAGCCCATCCTCTCCACACCACCGTGGGCCTTGCTCCCCTCCCAGCCCATCCTCTCCACACCACCGTGGGCCCTGGTCCCCTCCCAGCCCATCCTCTCCACACCACCGTGGGCCCTGCCCCCCACCCAGCCCATCCTCTCCACACCACCAGGGGCCCTGGTCTCCCCACCCAGCCCATCCTCTCCACACGACCGTGGACCCTGGTCCCCTCCCAGCCCATCCTCTCCACACCACCACGGACCCTGCTCCCCACCCAGCCCATCCTCTCCACACCACCGTGGGCCCTGGTCTCCCCACCCAGCCCATCCTCTCCACACCACCGTGGGCCCTGCCCCCCACCCAGCCCATCCTCTCCACACCACCTTGGACCCTGGTCCCCACCCAGCCCATCCTCTCCACACCACCTTGGACCCTGGTCCCCACCCAGCCCATCCTCTCCACACCACCGTGGGCCCTGCTCCCCTCCCAGCCCATCCTCTCCACACCACCACGGGCCCTGCTCCCCTCCCAGCCCATCCTCTCCACACCACCACGGGCCCTGCTCCCCTCCCAGCCCATCCTCTCCACACCACCGTGGGCCCTGCTCCCCTCCCAGCCCATCCTCTCCACACCACCACGGGCCCTGCTTCCCCACCCAGCCCATCCTCTCCACACCACCGTGGGCCCTGCTTCCCCACCCAGCTGGAGCCTCTGAACTATACGGCATGGTGCTCACTCGCTCACTCCGCCTCTTTTGTACATTTCTCCTTTCACTCGGTACAGGGCTCCCACTGTTAACCACGCCCTGTCCTCCTGGGCCATGTTGGGAGGCTGGACACACGGACACATGTAGCTGCCTGTCTGCCCCGGAGCCTAGGAGAGCACAGTGACGAGGTGTGTTTGGGCAGCACCTGTGGCTGGGGCCTCCCCACCTCGAGGTCAGACCCCCTGCAGGCATCGAGTCTGAATCATGTCCGTGTTCCCAGGCCTTGGCGGGAGGCCAGACCCAGGCACTCCGTGTTTGCGGGATGACGAAATGAATATTTCTACCTGGAGGCGGTCACAACCAGCGTCATGGGCAGCTGCCCCACGCCTGGAAGGTTCTTTCCGGGACGCAAGATGGAATTTGCAGCCAATGGCCTGCTTGGTGTGTCCACCGGACTCAAACCCATGCCCAGCCCCCTGCTTCTCCAAGCTGGAAAGTCGGTGCCCGGTCTCCTAGGCCAGGTCAAAAGGTTCAGCCCTGCAAGCGTCTGAGATCTCTTCTTCCAACGCCCTTGGTGACGGACGGGTATGCCGAGTCCCAGGAGGGGAGGGCACTCGGCCAGGTCAGACAGCAACAGTGGCCACACCAGCCCCATCGCCCTGTGGCTACATGGCATTTCCTAAAGCTGCACCTGTCCCGCTGACTGTGCCAGGTCCAGGTGTCACCTCCTACACCCCTCTTTACCCAACATACCTGTTTTCAACATTCAAACATCATTACACCAAAAGCACCAGCAACAACAAAAGTAGCTACACTGGACAGCCTAAAATTAAGTTTGTCCTTCAAAGGATACTGCATACGTGGGAAGGGTCTTCTATTCAGAACATATAAACATGTCTTTTTCTTTTCTTTTCTTTTCTTTTCTTTTCTTTTTTCTTTTTTTTTTTTTGAGACTGCATTGCACTCTTGTTGCCCAGGCTGGAGTGCAATGGCGTGATCTCGGCTCACGGCAACCTCCGTCTCCCCAGGTCAAGCGATTCTCCTGCCTCAGCCTCCTGAGTAGCTGGGATTACAGGCACCCACCACCACGCCCGGCTAATTTTGTATTTTTAGTAGAGACAGGGTTTCACCATGTGGGTCAGGCTGGTCTCGAACTCCTGACCTCAGATGATCCACCGGCCTCGGCCTCCCAAAGTGCCGGGATTACAGGCGTGAGCCACCGTGCCTGGCCCAGATGTCTTAAAACTTAATGACAAAAAGACAACCTAACTGAACAAAATGGCAAAAGCTCTGAATAGACATTTCTTTAAAGAAGACACGTAAATGGCCCGTGCCCACAGGGACAGACGCTCCAGTGTTAGTCACCGCAAAGCGCGAGTCAAAACCACCACGAAACACCTCTCCACCCCCGCCGGGACGGGTCATCCAGAAGACAGACAACAGCACACACTGACGAGGAGGTGGAGAAACTGGAACCCGGGAACGAGCTGGCAGGGTTACAAGACGGTGCAGCCGCGGCGGAAAACGGACAGCCGGTTCCTCAAACCGCTAAACGCAGTTATCACGTGAGCCGGCAGCTGCTCCAGGAATCTATCCAAGAGAGCGGAAAACACCTGCCCTCACAGAAACTCACGCACAGCCGTCCAAAGCAACATTATCTTCGAGTGTCAAAAAGCGGACACAATGCCCGTCAACAGAGGAACAAACGAACAGCCACACCGTGGAATATTACTCAGCCGTGAAAAACAGCGAGGCACCTACTCGTGCTGCAGCACCGATGGGCGACGGAACCACGTGTCACTCACAAAGGACTGCACGGCGACCGGCCCCAGAGCCTTGGAAAGTGTCACTCACAAAGGAATACGCAATGCGTGATTCCATTTGTATGAAAATCCAGAATAAGTAACTTACTAATATCAAGCAGCAGAAAGGAGGCCAGTGTCTGACGGGCTGGAGGGGGACAAGGGGGCTGAGGCGCGACGACAGAAGGGCGAAGGGTTTCTTTGTGGAGTCACGGAAAATGGGCTAAAATCGACTGTGGGGATGAATACGCACAATTCTGAGCTAAAAACCACTGAGCTGCAGACTTTAAGAACTGCCTGGCGTGTGAATTGCATCTCAGTAAAGCTAATTTTAAACAAAGAACTTAAATACCTTCATGTAACCCTAAAGCAAACGCACCCGGGAGCTCTTGGGCTAATGTGCCGGCCGCGCGTGCTTTCCAGCGTCTATCTCCAGAAATGGAGACCCTGAAACTTCCACCGGTTACCCCGCCCCACATACACGGTGCAGCACCCCAGGCCTGGCCCCCACCTCACCGCCGGCCCCTCGTCTACACCCTCTCACCTTACGTCCAGCAGCCCAGAGGAGCAACACGGCGTCCATCTAACTAATTCAGACGTTGTACTGAGAACTCACCAAGCCATGATGAGCGCACAGAGCAAAGTCCTTTATTAAAGAAAACTTTTTTTTTTTTTTTTTTTTTTTGAGACTGACTCTCATTCTGTCCCCCAGGCTGGAGTGCAGTGGCGCGATCTTGGCTCACTGCAACCTCCACCTCCCGGGTTCAAGCGATTCTCCTGCTTCAGCCTCCTGACTAGCTGGGATTACAGGCGCCCGCCACCACACCTGGCTAGTTTTTGTATTTTTAGTAGAGTCAGGGTTTCACCATGTTGGCCAGGCTGGCCTGGAACTACTGGACTCGAGTGATCCGCCTGCCTCGGCCTCCCAAAGTGCTGGGATTCCAGCTGCGAGCCGCTGTGCCCGGCCTTTAAAGAGACCTATTAATCATGGATCTTCGTTCATTCATGCTGCAGTCATGAACCACAGCTGCTTTCGTATTCAAACCACAGCCTTTGGGGAAGAAAAACGTGCGTCCCCCAGGCCCTGGGCACAGCCCCCATAGGTCATCAGGGGCGTGACTGGCGCAGGACCTCGATCAACGGCAGACCCAAGCCCTGGTCGGCAAAGGAGGTTGGGCACCAGGCAACGCCCTGACCTGGCCTGGGGGGTGGCGGTGAGAGGACCGAGCTGGGAGGTTTGCGAAAGGTTCGCACCCGCTCGTCCGCCTGAGGTGTGGGGTCCCTGCCTCCGCCCACCACGTGCCCTGTGGGAAGACCGAGTCCCAGACCAGCCTCTGGATGCCACAGCCTTGGACACATCCTGTTCCTTTCCGGGCCTCAGTTTCCCCAACTGCAGCTTCCCAGGCCTGTTTCCTGGCTATGCTGTAACCCGGCCCCCACCTCCCCACTCAGCCCACGTGTCACACCGGCCTCCCCAGGTGACAGCACAGCCCCGCCCAGCCCATCCGTCAGGGGCCTTGGCCTTCGGGCAAGCTGGGACGGCAGGGCCCCGACAAACGGGCTGGGGGCCGAGAGTCCTGGGAGGCAGCTCTGGAGCCTGGCACCTCCTCTGCCCGCTGCAGGACCATGGGAGGTCTCCTGACCTCTGCAGTCAGCCCACGTGGCCACGCTGGGGACGTGGGTGCCCACCATGGTGGGGGGCTGGGGGGGTTTAGGGAGGCCTGGGGAGGAAGAGGTGGGGGAGGTGAGGTGGAAGGTTGGGGGCAGGCCGGGAGGTTGGAAGAGGCTGGGGCAGGTCTGGGGGAGGTTTCAGGAGGTTGCAGGGACGGTGGTAGGAGGCAGGGAGATGTCCAAGGGGAGGTTCGGGGGTGGCTGGGAGGTTGGAGGAGGCACGGGAAGGTCCGAAGGGAGGATGGGGGAGGTTGGGGAAGGTCCGAGGGGAGGATGGGGGAGGTTGGGGGAGGCTGGGGGAGGTTGGGGGAGGTTGGGGGAGGCTGGGGGAGGCTGGGGGAGGTTGGGGGAGGCTGGGGTTGGGAGAGGGTGGGGGGAGGCTGGGAGGAGGCACGGGAAGGTCCGAGGGGAGGATGGGGGAGGCTGGGGGGAGGCTGGGGGGAGGCCCCGGGGAGGCTGACAGGGGAGGAGGAAGGGAGAAGGCGGGGGAGGTGGAGGGTAGGTCGGACACCCTGGGCTTAAGGGGACACTGGATCCTGGTCTCTACTTTCCTTCTCCAAACCCCAGTTCCCTCGGTTCTGGGAATGGCAGTGAACGCCACGTCCTACAACCCACACGTGAGGAGGGACGAACATAAAGGCTTCTGTACATAAGCCCCAAGCACAGGCTGGTCCACAACCGCCGACTGCCCGAGATGCTGGTTACTGCGGGGCTGGCGCAGAGCAGCGGCCCCGCAAATGTCACTGTTTTGCTGCCACAGCCGGACTTTCCACCTGCTCAGAGATGAGAAATGGGGCCTCAGGGATTCACACAGACCATGAAATAGGGGCCGGACAAGCCGGCGCCCAGGAACACTCTCCGAGGTCCCGTAGCTCAGGGTGACGGGGCCACCCCTCCAGGGGACGCTCCTGAATGAACCTGGAAACATCTGCTAGGCTGGAAAACGCACCCAAGGGTGGGAGCCGTGCCTGCGGCTCGAAGCCAGCTCAAGGGAGATGAAGACGCCGGACGCCGCCATTCGGAGGCTGTTCCGCTCCCGTTACTGCCAGGGGAGGGTCCACCCAGCAGCCGCCGCCCAGGCTCACCCCCGGCTCCACACCACAGCACCCTGAAAGGAGGGGTCTTCAAACAGCTCCCTCATGTAACCCAGGAGACCCTCAGGTCTCCGGGCAACACCGTCTGTCCCAGCTGAGCCTCCTCAACGGGGTCAGAGGCCACGAGCGGCCCGAGGAGGCCGTTTCACATCCACACAGAAACAGGGAAGGAAGCACCTGTAATCTCAGGCCCCATGCAGGGCTGGCCGTGAGACCCGTGGGGGCAGCGAGTCAGTTCCCACGTGTTCATCCCACCCCCGGCAGCAGCCCTTAGCTTCAGGCCCTGAGCTCTGATGGCCTCTGTGTGATTTTGGTGAACGGCTGCTCCTCAGCCCTGGTGAGCAGGGATGCCATTGGCCCCGGGCTCGGGCGTGGGACTGTGACTCACCCACCGGCTCCAGGCAGCCCTGGCTCTGAGGCCAGACGTGTGGGTCTTGGGGGAAGCCCGGAGCAGGGCCACCTCCCTCTGTCAAGTCCCTTCAGAACCTCTGTCCAGAGAAATGAGGGGCCCAGAAACCAAGCCCAGCTGCAAACATCTGCCTCCAACCACAACGTGCAAGCAGACAGCTATTATTTTGTTTGACCTGCAAAGTATATTATGAGCTTCTGAATTAGTTACTACCAAGATTAAACAATTAAAAACATCCATATTTCTAGCTTCTCTGGAAAGTCAGAAATCAGGCCAGACGGCCAAGGTCTGGTGAGCCGACAGGCCGCTGACCCCTTCCTGTGGGACGCACACCCCTCGGCCTGCCACAGGCCCCACCCAGCCCAGCAGCCTCCCTGGCATGACCTGCGTGTCCCTCAGGGCATTTGTGCCTGAAACACAGCAAGTCTCTCTTGCATAAACGGCCTCGTTTGGGACTCACAGAAGATCGCAGGACAACCTTGGCCCACCGGAGGTAGCAAGCCCGAGACCCACACCGTAGCCACTTCGCGGAACCTCCTGGGGTGGCCAAGTGTCCAAACACCCCTCGCCACGCGGTGTCACGTGCCACGGAGCGCTGTGGTACTGCTTTTGGTGACACGGTTTCTATTTGATCCAGAACAGGGCGCACTGTTCACTGGACCACATCCAGCCCGTTTTGTTGCATAAATGAAGACTTATTAGAACTCGGCCTCCCCCATCGCCACGGACTGCGTCTGGCTGCTCTGGGGCTAGGAACACCCTCTGAATACTGGGGAGAGACCGTGCACCTGCAAAGCCGGAAATAGCTGCATCCGGCCCTTTGTGGGAAAGGTGTGCGGACGTCACCCCGTTCAGAGAGGCATTCTTTGGTGTTCACATTCCAGGTAACTTGTTTAAAATACAAACGCTCATTCTCACCAGGTAAGAAACACCAGCAGTAGGTTTTCGGTCCTATAAAGAGGGATGAGGTGGGGAGGCCGTGGGAGAGCAGAGAAAATGAGGCCACCTCTGTTTCTCGTTTGCCACCATGGGGAGGGTGGAGAGTGGTCACCCACGGTCTCCCCAAAACACCCTGGGAGAAGACACGGCCCCCCCAGCAGAAGCCCGGCCCACGGGCCTCGGCACTTACTTCATGGGTTTGAACAGCGCCTGCCCGTAATTCTGGAAAGTCATGATGAGCTTCAACTGCGTGCCCCCCGACTTCATGGCTGCAGGAAGGAGGGAGAGAAACAGCGTCACTCTCTGGTCGCACGCCCCTTCTTCTCCTGGGCGGACGAGGGCTCTTGGCTGCCGTCCACACACACAGGCCAGCCAGGTGCTCCGGGCCTGGTCCGGGCGTCCCACCCCGCCTGGGAAGCTGCAGTTCTCTGCAGTGAAGCTCTCACCTGGCTGATGGATTCCCTGCCTGACACTCAGGGTTAAGCACTGGGGCAGATCTCTCCTTGCTGACCACAGACCCGAGGGCCCGACCCCAGAAGAGACGGCCGGCTGTGCTTACCTGGATATACACGTATACACACACACAGCCATGTACACGCTCACACCCAAGTACACACACCACACCCGTACACTACACACCACACACCTACACACCCACAGACACAGCCATGTACACACCCACACACACCACACACCCACACACACACGTACACACCCCCACACACAGCCATGTACACACCCACACACACCACACACCACACACACAGCCATGTACACGCTCACACCCAGGTACACACACCACACCCGTACACTACACACCACACACACATACACACCCACAGACACAGCCATGTACACACCCACACACACCACACACCACACCCGTACACTACACACCACACACCTACACACCCACACACACAAGGGCCTAATCTCTAGAAGGGACGGCCGGGTGTGCTTACCTGCCTGCAACACCTCACACACCCACTCACACCTGCGCACACCTGCACACCAACAAACACCGACATACTTTCACACCCCCCCAGACACCCCCACACACCCCTACATACACCTGCACAACCACACAGCCACTCACACCCCCGCAGACACCCACACACACCTGCACCCCCCGCACCTGCCTAAGAACGGGGAGTGGCGACTCCCGCCACGTTTCTGGGGAGCTGCAAGGAACCCCAGCAGGGTGACTCTGGGGAGACCCGGGGTTGAAAGCACCTGTCTCACTGGAGGCAGCTCCTGCAGCTCTGCAAGGACTCGCTGGGGGTGTGGAAGCCTCCAGAAGCCTCCTCCAGCTTTGGCCACCTCACCAGTCCAGGAGGCTCAAGAACTCCCAATAAGACCCTCCTTCAACCACTTTGGGATTTTCTTTTTGCTGCTGGAGAAGGAAGGCGGCTCCTGGGGGCTTCCCACAGCAGGGAAGGGGTTGGCCTCGGCCTGGGGCGCCCCGGGAGCTAAGCTGGCCACAGCGAGGGCCTCCAGGCCGCCCGAGACGGGGGGTCATCACACGGTGTGGACTGGCCAGGTCCTGGCCACACGGGGGACTGTCCAGTGCGAGAGGGGCCTCACGGGGCCACACCAGGCACTGGCCACACGCTAACGTCACAGGCGTGAACAGGAGCCGGGCGTCCCTGCCGTGAGAGATGTAAATGGAACGTGGTGGGGTGGCATGCGAGCGCTCGTGTGCAAAGGTGAAGAGGGAAGTGGGACGGGGCCCTGGGCACGGTTCAGGATCAGCCTCCCTGGGGAGCTAACATTTGAGCTGCCTTCGGAGCGAGGGGCAGGGCTGGCCCTGGCCCCACAGGAGATGGCACGACCCAGGAGAGGCAGAGCAAGCGCAGTCCCTGAAGGAGACAGTGAGCACCTGTGCAGGGCTGAGGGGGCCAGGACTGACGCATCACAGCGACGGGAGGGTGCAAAGGTGGGATGGGGGCCGGTGAGCCAGCAGGTCTCGGGGGTCCCAGGGAAGGTAAGGGCGGCCGGCGCGGGGCAGCAGGGCTGAGGGGCCGGTGCAGATGCTGTCCCGGCTGCTGTTGCTGCCCCAGAACCAACGGTGGACGCTGGAGGTGGGGGAGGCTGGGGCTGCGGCAGCTGCAGGAGACAGTGGCCGTTTGGTTGAAGATAAAGGCGGAAAAATGGAAAAATCCAAGAAATATCTGAGGATCTGAAAGGTATTTGACGGAGTGACGTGGGATATGGAGCAGGGGGACGGCCAGAGAAGGAATGGCGTGGAGGGAAGACCGAACCCAGCCAGCCCGGGACGACGGAGACTCTCCAGGGACCTCATGGTTCCTCCGCGTGGCTGGGGGGCACACGCGTGTGCTGAGGGCGTGGAACTCGGGGAGGGCCTAGCCCTGCAGGGGATGGTGGGACGGAGGAGCCGCCTGCAGATGGGTTTGTAGCTTTGGTGGAAGAGAGCTCAAGACACTCCCTTCAGACAGGAAGAACTGCCCCAGAGGAACCGAGGTCTCCGGTGGCGGCTGGCTGGGAGGGAGGGTCAGCGCGAGGACAGCGGGCTTCGGGGAGGGCCTGGGGGTGCCGTGGATGCGACCTGAGGACACTGAATCCTCCAGGAAGGCCAGGAGCATGGCCGGGAGTGCGGACTAGAAAGCAGAGGCTCCCACCATCCACGGGACGTCACTTTGGGCACAAGGGAGGAGCTGGCACCGGCCCCAGGCAGGAGGGAGACAGAGCCCGACTCCGGCACAGACACAGAAACAGTCAATGGCCTCTGATGCAACCTCAGGGCAGCGCGCTTGGCTTCCTGCGGCCAGGTGTCTCTGAGGCGTCTGCACCTCCCTCTCCTCAGTTTTCCCACCTGTTAAATGGGGCCCAGTGCCCGAGTGTGGCGGCTCACGCCTGAAATCCCAGCACTTTGGGAGGCTGAGGCAGGAGGCTTGCTTGAGGCCGAGAGTTTGAGACCTGCCTGGGCAATATAGCAAGACCCCATCTCTACCAAAAACTTTAAAAATTAACTGGTGTGGTGGTGTGTGTCTGTCCCGGCTACTCGGGAGGCTGACGGTGTGGTGCGTGTCTGTCCCGGCTACGCGGGAGGCTGACGTGGTGGTGGTGGTGTCTGTCCCGGCTACGCGGGAGGCTGACGTGGGAAGATTGAGGCCAGGGGCTCAAGATCAGCCTGCGCAACAGAGACCCTGTTTCTACAAAACAATGGGGCTCAGGACACGGACACCTGTCCCGCCTCCTTTCCAGGGTCCTGGTGAGTTGGCTGGTGCCCATGTGACCTGCCAGAACCTCAGCTGCTCCTGTAGAACGGGGGTGACACGCCTCATCCAGGACCACCCTTAGGACCACGTGGGGGCAGTGCCGTGAGTGGTCAGAACAGCAGCCACATCCGGGGACTCACCACAGTGAAGGCCACATGAGTGCCACGTTCCCTCCCTGAGAACTGACAACAGCGACAGTGTGGGGACTCACCACAGCCAGGGCCACACAGGTGCCACGTCCCCACCCCTGAGCAGAGAGAACAGCAACGGCGTGGGTGCTCACCACGGCAAAGGCCACAAGTGCCACGTCCTTCCCTGAGCATTAAGAACAGTGGCAGTGTGAGGACTCACCATAGCAAAGGCCACATGAGTGCCACGGCCCCTCCCTGGGCACCAAAAACAGCAACGGTGTGGCACTCTCCATGGCAAAGGTCATGCGAGTGCCACATCTCTTCCCTGAGTGTGAGAACAGCAGCAGTGGGGGCTCGCCACAGCAATGACCACTCAGGTGCCATGTGCCCCCCCATTTCTGATGCTCTTGCTGCCCCTGAGCTCACAGCTCACACCCCAGCCTGGCCAGGTCACGTGCTCATTCCCTCCAGGCAGCGTCTGCTCCAGCCACTGCCCTGTCAGGAACCATGACTGACAGGCCATGGTCAAGACTGGGGCTGGGCTCAGCGCCCTGGACCACTGTGCAGTCAGGACTGTCAATGAAACTGTCTGAGGCCGTGCCCTCCGCAGGTGAAGGAAGCAGCAGCAAATCTCATTTCTCTCCAAAACACTGCACAGAACCTGAACGCCGGCCTCAGGCAGGCCAGTAGCTCGAGGTTCCGCAGACGGGCTCCACCCGGCTTCTCACCGGGCACCGCAGACGGGCTCCGTCCGGCTTCTCACCGGGCACCGCAGACGGGCTCCACCCGGCTTCTCACCGGGCACCGCAGACGGGCTCCGTCCCAGCTTCTCACCGGGCACCGGGCACCACAGACGGGCTCCATCCGGCTTCTCACCGGGCACTGCAGACGGGCTCCACCCGGCTTCTCACACAGCACCGCAGACGGGCTCCGTCCCAGCTTCTCACCCGGCACCGCAGACGGGCTCCACCCAGCTTCTCACCGGGCACCGCAGACGGGCTCCACCCGGCTTCTCACCGGGCACCGCAGACGGGCTCCACCCGGCTTCTCACCGGGCACCGCAGACGGGCTCCGTCCGGCTTCTCACCGGGCACCGCAGACGGGCTCCGTCCCAGCTTCTCACCGGGCACCGCAGACGGGCTCCACCCGGCTTCTCACCGGGCACCGCAGACGGGCTCCACCCGGCTTCTCACCGGGCACCGCAGACGGGCTCCACCCGGCTTCTCACCGGGCACCGGAGGGTTTTCAATGACAGCCAACAGCGTATGATTTTACCAATAATCAAGGCAGCCCATTAAAAACTTAGACTCCATAACCATTTTCTTCTGAATACAGTGCACGGAGTTTTAAAACTGGGATGTGTGGACGGGCGCCTGAGGCTTGGTAGTTTTCTCCCAAAAGTAAAACTGTGGTTGACTTTAGTTTTCCATTTTTTTCCTTAACTGTGTTTCCAATTTCCACAATGAACAGGGAGTACATTTTTTAGTAAGATAAAAAAGAAGTGATGATTAAAAAATTAGCGGCTGGATTAAGCTCCATTGGATGTTCCCATTTCCATTTAGTAACTGGGGTCACAGGATTTAAGGGTTCCTTCCTGTACCAGGTGTATCAGCTCCTTCCAGGGCTCAGAACCGTACTTTTTAAAATAACAACATATTGGCCGGGCACGGTGGCTCACGCCTGTAATCCCAGCACTGTGGGAGGCCGAGGCCTGCAGATCACGAGGTCAGGAGATCGAGACCATCCTGGCGAACACGGTGAAACCCCGTCTCTACTAAAAATACAAAAAATTAGGCGGGCGTGGTGGCGGCGCCTGTAGTCCCAGCGACTCGGGAGGCTGAGGCAGGAGAACGGCGTGAACCCGGGAGACGGAGCTTGCGGTGAGCCGAGACTGCGCCACTCACTCCAGCCTGGGCCACAGAGCGAGACTCTGTCTCAGGAACAAACAAGCACACAAACAAACAGAAACCACATTATCCAAATCTGGTTGGCTCAGTCCTTCTTCCAGAAGCAGGTCCGGTCTCCCTGGCCCTTGTGCTCAGCTGTGAGGCCAGCTCCTCCCCACGGAGCAAATAAACGATTAGAAATTAAAGGGCATGAAGATCTCACAGCGACCGAGGACTCCGCTGCCTGTGGGCCGTGGGCTGTGCCGCCCACCTGAGCCCACCATTCGGTCTACCAAGTGGGTCTTCTGCTGGAAGACGTTTGGAATTCTGCTCTAAAATCAGATATGATGTCCCCGCAAAGACCAGCACACGAGCCGCCCGGCGTCTCAGGCCTTTGGCGTTCATTGGGATGGCTGGGAGGTGCAGACGTCCACCCTCCTGTCACTGAACGGGTCATCCTGCCCTCCCACCCAGGAAGGGGCCAGCAGGTGGCAGAGCCAGGACACAGAGCAGGCCTTGACAAAAAGGTGCCATTCAGGGTTTTCTTAAAGACAGACCAAGGTTCACGATGCTTGGAAATCTCACCTCACTGGTGGGAGAAGCCCAGGCGCGTGGGCACAGGCCCTGGGGACGGGACTGACGGAGACGCCTTCCCTGATGCGGCCTCCTGTGCCCCCGGTGGACAGGGGTCAGTCAGAGCCTGCCCAGCCCCAGTCTGGGGAGGGGCCCACTGAGAGCTGATCCCTCTGATGCCCATGAAGCTGGCTGAGACAGGGACGTCCTGGCACAGACCCCAAAGTCACCCCACACTGTGGACAAGTCTCAGACTCACCTGCTAAGCCCTCTCCCCCCCTACCACCTTCCCTCCACCTCCCTCTGTAGCCACCCCCACCTACCACCTTCCCTCCACCTCCCTCTGTAGCCACCCCCACCTACCACCTTCCCTCCACCTCCCTCTGTAGCCACCCCCCACCTCCACCTCCCTCTGTAGCCACCCCCCCAACCTCCACCTCCCTCTGTAGCCACCCCCCCCAATACAGGCCGTCATCAAACCAACAGCACAACTGGACCCCAGAAGGCCTCCAAGCCCCAATTCGCAGTGCAATAAAAACATGCAAATCTGGTCAGTTCAGTCCTTCTTCTGGAAGCAGGTCCCGTCTGCACTGCTTCAGTGGCCACCCGTCCTCTCTGTGCACACGGGAAGATCTCCATGGGCCCGTTCCTCCACTTCCCACCCAGCAGCCACCTGTCCTCTCTATACATACAGGACGATATCCACAGGGCCCCCCCCCCACCCACCCAGTTCTCCTAATTTCCACCCAGCAGCCACCTGTCCTCTCTATACATACAGGACGATATCCACCCGCCCCCCCCCCATTCCCCAGTACAATCTCAGCCAGCAGCCACCTGTCCTCTCTATACATACAGGACGATATCCACCCGCCCCCCCCCCATTCCCCAGTACAATCTCAGCCAGCAGCCACCTGTCCTCTCTATACACACAGGAATATGTCCACCCGCCCCCCCATTCCCCAGTACAATCCCACCCAGTGGCCACCCGTCCTCTGTGCACACGGGAAGATGTCCATAGGCCCCACTCCCCAGTGCAGTCCCACCCAGTGGCCACCTGTCCTCTCTAAGCACACGGGAAGATGTCCACAGGGCCCCCCATTCCCCAGTGCAGTCCTACCCAGTGGCCACCCATCCTCTGTGCACACGGGAAGATGCCCACTGCCTTTCGAATCGTTTCTTCCCATCTGGAACACCCTCTCCTTCCGACCCGCCTGCCCTGAGCACCTCCCACCACTTAACTCACCACCTTCAGACCGAAGGTGACAGTCCGCTTCTTCCCCGGCCTCCCTGAAGAATCCTATCGCCCAGATATCCGTCAGTGTACGTGATTCATTCAGACTGATTAATCATATTAATCTACATCACTAGGTAACATGGCTAGTTAACGTGATTAACATCCACTAGTTACACGAGTTAACCGCCACTAACAGAGTGCCCTGTGCTTTCATTATTTCAAGTTGCTGTCAGCACTAAGAGCTCGGGGCCACACAGATCCTCGGACACACTGGGTTTTGCCCACGGCCTCTCCCCGGGTGATGGCACGGGACAGAGGCGATGTCAGTGTGCAGGTGCCTTCTCAGAAGGACTCCAGGAGATGCTGGCATCTCCTATGAAATAAGAAACATACAGAAAGATGGCTGCTGTCACAGAAATACGAACGGACTTCGGTGCCTGGCCCCAGTCAGTGTGGCCCTGGGCAAGCCACGTAACTCCAGACAGCTCCGGCAACCCACTGGGAAGTTCTGTAAGGAAGAACCGAGGGCAGCTCTGGCGAGAGGGAGGGAGAGACGGCCCCGAAGGAAAGAGGTGCGTGGCCCGGGGCTGGGGGTCCCCACACCCCGCTCGGTGCTCACGGGAATGGAGACTGGGTACAACCACCACTCAGCCTTGGTTTCGGGTGGGAGCAGGAACCCTTTCTAACAAGAACCCCAACCTGACTAAATGAACCAGTTCCACTTCCTACAGGCCTGTGGACCACACAAACACATCCAGGTGTGAGATGCTGCAGTCGGTGTGGGCCACCATGCTGCCGCCCTTGGCCCTGGTCATCTCGTCTGCAAAGAGGGCCAGCGTCGTCCTTGGGGGTCACAGGCCCCTGCTGTTCACAGCCACCGTCTGGCCTCAAGGGTCAGAGGGAAGCAGTTATTCCTGAAGACGAACGGGGTCAGCTGTGTGTGCTGGAAGCAGGGCCTCACCCAGGGAGGGCTCAGATGTGAAGAATGTGACACCAGGAGGGCCCAGGTCACCCTGTTCTTTCCACCCCACACATCTCCAAGCCAGAGAGGTCTGCTGGGTGTCCCAGACCCCAGGTGCCCACACACAGCCTCATATACCCACTCACCGTGGGCACCGAAGGACCCGGTTCTGAGGAAAAGGAAGAAAAGGACAGAGTTGGCCAGCAGTGAGCACTCTGGGGCTGGCATCAAGGAGGCGAGAACTGTGGGCCACTCCTGCAAGGTAAGGGGCTGGAAGAGCTGAGAGCCCGCACCTGCTCCGGGCCTGGGTCTGCCAGTCCTCGACTCTCCTGGAGGCTTCAAGTGACAGGCAAGGCCACGTCAGCTCTGCCCAAAGTCCCGTCCATCACACACCACCCTCGGGACACTTTCACCAGAACTGCCTCCAGCCCAGACTGTTACTTATTTCACGATTTTCTTCAAGGCCCCTTTTATTTTGAAAGATCTGTTTTTTAAAAGAAAACTGCAGCCTTGCCCCAGCGGGGACCACGTCTGCAATTAGAAGGAACGTCGGCAGGAGCACGTCGGGGCACGCTCCTGCAGTTAGGCGGCTGCTGTCTCTGCTGGGCGTGCGGAGGCCGGTGCCTGGGTGACCCCAGGCCTCAGCAGCATGAGCTTTCGCTCCTCGCCTTCCATCAGACGGCTGGGAAGGGAGCTGAGTGCGGACCGAGCTATTGGCCGCCTCCTCCAGGCTCCACCCGAAATTGTCCTTTCCAGGCTGTCATTGTCCTTCTTTCAGGATGACCCACGGCCCCCCAGCCCTGGGGCCGTGGGCCTCCAGCTAATGGGGCATCTTCCCTTTTCTCTCTCCAGGTCGGCCGAGCCAGGCTCTGGGGCTGTGAACTGCAGGGGCAGTTACCACCTGCAGTGGGCAGGAGGTGGGGACGGTGGCCTTTCTGGAGCTGGTGCTGCCTTCCAAGGAGTTCCGCTCCCAACGGACAGACAGGGTGGCCGTGCCCTCCCGGGCACCTGCAGGCAGCTCCCTCTCGTGGGCTGAGACAGCGGAAGGCCCTTTGTTCCTTGAAGCTCACCGGCCGGTTAGTCCTGGATTCTAGCTAGACACATTCTTCCCCTTTCAGCAGATCAGTTCGTGTCAAGGACTCTCGTCCCGTGGGGTCAGTTTTCCTTGTGCAGGCATGTTCTCCCAACCACAGGCTTTGTCCCAATCTGGACGGAGCAATTCTGTATGTCAGTCCAGAAACTGCCCAAATCCTCACACGCCAGTGGGATAACTTTTTTTTTTTTTTTGAGACGGAGTCTCGCTCTGTCGCCCAGGCTGGAGTGCAGTGGCCGGATCTCAGCTCACTGCAAGCTCTGCCCCCCTGGTTCACGCCATTCTCCTGCCTCAGCCTCCTGAGTAGCTGGGACTACAGGCGCCCGCCACCTCGCCCGGCTAGTTTTTTTGTACTTTTTAGTAGATACGGGGTTTCACCGTGTTTGCCAGGATGGTCTCCATCTCCTGACCTCGTGATCCGCCCGTCTCAGCCTCCCAAAGTGCTGGGATTACAGGCTTGAGCCACCGCACCCGGCAGGGATGACTTTTTAAAATAGTAATTCCAAGTACAGCGTCGTTAATTATGTCATTTATTATTTGCATCCATAATCGTGCATGATGGCAGTTTAATTATCACCAGCGCCAGCCGAAGGCACTGCATGCTGGATTTCAAGCTGAATAGAAGTAGATAATATCCCAAGATTCTTTAAAGGTGGCAGTGGCCCGTTACCAGGCAGCCAGGAGCCCGGCTATAGATAAACCTCTGCCAGCCCTAACCAGCCGTCCTGCAGGCCACGTGGAGCACCATGAATTGGACTGGGTGGTTCTGAGCAGGGGAGGTTTCATGCAACCATTCTGAGGGACTCTCAGGCCTCGTTCTCCGTTACAACAATATTTCTGGGCTCATGTTTAATAGTAAGATGAATGACTTGAGATGAAAGTGAGCACCCAGGGGCCAGACAGCTGAGGGGACAGAACTCGGAGCCTGGAGCACGCAGGTGCTAATCTTGGACAAACCTCCTGCTTTTAGAGCCTGGGTTTCCCTCGTTGTGGAGCGGTGGTTGGAAGGCAGGGCTGGCCTTTGAAGGCTACCCCTGTTCTTGGTTGCAGGACCTGTCTCGGGGCACCAGGCTCTACACCTGCCTGATCGGCTTGGCGATGCCAAGGGCCCAGCCAGCGGCTGTTATCTCAAGCAGCTGGGTCTTCACCCAGAACCTCCATCTGGGAGTTCGTACTCAGAAGGGCCCTCAGAACAGCCGTGGCTGAGTCACGTCAGCCAGGCAGCAGCAAGCGGGGTCAGCAAGCAGGTCAGGCCCCTTCTGGGACAGAGCACATCCTCCAGGGACACTTGGCCTGGCCTAGGCCAGCCCCCTTGTGCCGTGCCCTGCAGACCAGGAGACCTGGGCCTGGGCGTGGAGCAACTCCGGTGGGACACTTGTTCCCAGGGATCTCTGCTTCCTCAGGAAGACAGAACTTCACAAACGAGAACTCACCTGTGAGCATCTCCAAGCCCAAGGCAGGGGGAGTACAGGGCCCAGTATCCAGTCCGAGACCCTCACGAGGCTCAGGCACCTGCCCAGCTCTGGCTTCCCCAGAGAAGAAGGATCAGCCCGCCTTGAAATGCTGCTGCCACACAGAGACCCCACCCAGCAGGTGAGCTGCCCCCAAATACTACTGCAGTGGAGACCCCACCCAGCAGGAGAGCTGCCCCCAAATACTACTGCAGTGTTGGAGACCCCACCCAGCAGGAGCGTTGACCCCAAATACTACTGCAGTGTTGGAGACCCCACCCAGCAGGTGAGCTGCCCCGAAATGCTGCTACACAGAGACCCCACCCAGCAGGTGAGCTGCCCCCAAATACTACTGCAGTGTTGGAGACCCCACCCAGCAGGTAAGCTGCTCCCAAATACTACTGCAGTGTTGGAGACCCCACCCAGCAGGTGAGCTGCCCCGAAATGCTGCTGCCACAGAGACCCCACCTAGCAGGTGAGCTGTCAGCCTCTGCTCTCATGTCTTTACTCATATTTGCACATTTAATCCTGAACAACCTCGTGAAGCCGGCACCACAGGTCCGGGCTCTCCTTCAACATCTTTGGGGGCAGCAGTATTTGGGGACTGCAAGTATTTCGATGATGAAAGCACACGTGGTACGTGGCTGCCACGAGTGGTATGCCCACACGGCTCTGGGGCAGAACCCCACAATCAAACACTCCTGTTCCTCAGAGGGACACGTGAATATTCACTGTGAGAGAGAAAAATAAGGATTTTTTAACTAGCCTCGGCGTTCTGCCCCCAAATCCATTCAGCTTGAGTCAGGTTTTGCTAATGAATGGGTTTTGTTTGTCATTCAGATTTGTCAGTCAGAGGTTACGGGGTCCGGATTATAACTGTCTCTATGTTCTCAGTGAGAAGCCCGGTGCTGGAGGGGTTCATCCATTTGCCCAGTTCTGCTCTGGCTAGTGGCCGGCAGAGCCAGGATTCACCCCCAGGTCTCCTGGGCCAGAGCCTGCTGTCCTGCCTGGGTGACGGGGCTGTGTCCGCTCACCTTCCTTGCAGGCCCTGCAGAGTGACTGTCAGCACCAAGCCTGTCCTCGGATGGGCCCCCACCCAAGAAGACAGGATTGGAGCCAATGTGGCCAACGTGGTCTAGGAGGCAGGCGAGCGAGATCAGCTCGGGCAGCCCTTCGGTAGGCACAGGACTTAACCAGGGCACACCCAGGCAGAGGCCACACCAGAACCCTGGGGTAGGGATTCCCTGGCAAAGGTTTTGTCCACACTACCGCAATGTCAGGCAGCCTGGGCACCACTGCCCTGGGGCAACTGGACCAAAGGGGGGTGGCAGTGATCCAGGGCTAGTCTGTCCAGATGGACAAAGGGCTCCTAAGGTGGGCAAAGCTGCCCCAGGCCCCAGGAGGCCCCGCACTCTCCCTGAAGCCGCTCTAGGAGCTCCCGGGCACAGAACTCCCGCACCTCTGCAGTGCTGGTGTTGGAAAGCTGACCGGTCCCTGAGGGACGCACAGAACTCCCGCACCTCTGCAGTGCTGGTGTTGGAAAGCTGACCGGTCCCTGAGGGACGCGGTGAGCTGCAGTGCCTGCCAAGGGCCTGGTGGCCTTTGGAATCCACCAAGTGCTCCCCCTGCTCAGACCCTGCCTGTGCACACGAGGGGGCTGTTGTGGAAGGCCACACACGAAGTACTAGCTAATATTTTACAAGCTTGCTCACGTGCACCATCTCATCCTATCCTTGCGTCGATCCTACATGGGGAGACCCCGCTGGACGGACGGGGAAAATGAGCTGGAGAGAAGCTCACACGGACGGCGGCATGGGAGGCTCCCGAACGTGGGTGCTGCGCCTCCCGAACGCCCTGGCTGGTGTGCAATGCTCTCACATTCCTCTCCCTGCCACGACGGACCCCACCTGGAAGGCGAGCCGCCTGACAGACCCCGTGGAAGGTCCTCAGCCCCTCCCAGTGGAGCCCCCTCCTCTCCACACGCCCTGCCTGGCATGTGTGGCTCTGAAGTGCTCATTTCTCCTCAGGACCGGGCACTGCATGTGCGTCTCTTCCGGGGGCCGTTGGGTCCACAGAGGCAGCGGATCTCCTTGAGGCTGAACTCATCCTCAACTCCCCACCACCCAGACACGGGGCCTGACATGCAGGAGGTGCTGGTAAAATCTGCTGAATGGACCCACACACTGATCAATGCATCGGATATTTCCTTAACGGCCACGCTCACTTTCGGGGGCAGAAGGGACGTTCCGGCTGTGGCTGTCTGCAGGACTGCCCTCCAGCACAGCTCGAAGCCCTCAGACCCCTGCAGGGCAGGAGAAAGGGAGAGTTTCCATGGAGGGGGGCCTCGAGGGATGGGGAGGGTTCAGGTTCCTCCCAGACAGTATGGAGGGAAGAGGACCCCCAGCTTGTCCAGCTGATCTCTCTTATGAGGTGAGCTGATCACGGAGTGGGGAGAAAGCTGCAAGTTCTCTCTTCCCATGGCCAGGTGAGTGTCCAGCAAATAACTCGGCACCGGACAGAGACCGCCAGGAACAGCCCTGAAGGGCTCCGGAAAACCCACCTGCCAGCCTGAAAGGGGACACCTGAGTCCTGTGTCAGCAACTGGGCAGAACCCCAGGCCGCCGGGACCCTTTCAGCCCCAGGGCTGCTTCTGAGACACACACGCAGCTAATGCGTGGGACGGCTGGCCTCGTCACACAGCGCAAAGAAAGCCCTGCCTTCAGGCTCTCCCAACCTCTGCACCTGCCCCCTGTGTGCACTCAGGCCCACTCCCTGCAATCCCCGGGGAGCAGCCGCTCCCACCAAAGGGCCTCAGCCCTGCCCTCACTGCCTCTCCAAGCACTGGTGACAAACGGGAGCTTCACAAACAATTGCCTACACGCTGAGAACAACGGCACCAAGCCTCCACACTCAGAAGCTGCAGTGGCACATTTTCCTGAAATCAGCAACCCGATGCCCTTTTTTGTCCAATTCAGCAGATCCCAAAGCACCTGGAGACGTTGCCTTTGAACTCCTCCACCCGGGAGGCCCAGGCCTCCATCCTGAACCCTGCCTACGTCTCCTCAGTATGAAATCGCACAGTGCCTTGCTGAGCTCTGACGAAGGACGGCTTCAAAACCACAAGAAGCAGGCTCATGGCTATCTCCCCACCCAGCCAGGGTCGTGTGCAGAAAAGCAGAAGAGTCCCACGCACACGGTCTCGGTGGAGGGGTCACCGCCGCCGAGGATGCCCTTCTAGTCCTCTACCCCAGGAGGGAGGGACGCTGTCGTCCAGTTGGCACCCCAAGGACCACCCAGGTGAGGAGGCAGAGCACAGCGGACGGGCTGTCCAGGCATCTCCCAGCTCATCGTGCAGCAGATCGGGGCACATCCAGTGTGAGTGCACACGAGACGCGAGCTTTCCGTCCCTCCACACTGCCTGTGCAGATCGCTGCAGGAGGTTAACGCTGCGGTAACGAACAACGGCCTC
Source organism: Chlorocebus sabaeus (assembly GCF_047675955.1). Taxonomy (NCBI): domain Eukaryota; kingdom Metazoa; phylum Chordata; class Mammalia; order Primates; family Cercopithecidae; genus Chlorocebus; species Chlorocebus sabaeus. The sequence continues at coordinate 21,531,115 of NC_132931.1, forward strand.
CCAGACCTCTCTAATGCACAGCCTGCCCCGGCAGCCCTGATGCCAGCCCCGGCCGGCACACAGACTGCCCTCAAGTGCACCCAAGGGCACCTACCCACGCTGGTGATCCTCTGGGAGCTGAGGTCGTGCAGCAGGGCCTCGATGGCTGGGTTGTGTCTGGAGTACAGCTCGTATCGGTTGATGCCAATGTGGAACTTGAGCCAGTTGGGATAGGAGTCCACGGCTGCCTCCCCGGTGGAGAGGAATTCTGCACCTTCAGCACCCACATGCGGCCTGCAGGGAGCAGCGGGGATGAACATCAGCACGGAAGGAACAGGCCGGTGAGCCGGATGACGGGGGAGAGGCCACCGACGCCAGTGTTTTTAACTCTGGGTTCAAGTCAGTGCAGATGTTATGGAAGGCGCCTCTGCTTAAAGAGGGTCCTGCAATGTCTGCACTTTCTTCTGCGGCTGCTCTGCTGCCAGCTAATAACACGGTGAAAGGCCTGTAATTCTTATTCATCCTCTGGAGATGCCACAGACTGTATAACTACAGCAAGACTAATCCCAGGACGTCAGCACTGCCCTGCCGTCCCCACCACGTCTGCCCCGGGGTCACCGAAATGGCCCCACCACGATGTCAGCTGAGGGGACCAGGGGCTGCTGGCTCTCCCTCAGAGTAGAGGGGAGAACCTACCATTGCCCGCAGACTGCATGAAAATCACAGACACGCCCAGTCTGTCAGGAACCTTCCCCGGCTCTCTGCTTTTGTTCCAACAACCAGGGGCAGAATGATGCAAGAGGCTAAATTTGATTTTAATGAGAGCAGCTTGGGTGGGGAGAGAGGAAAGAGGCAGCACTCTCTCCAGCCCAGGCTCCCAGGGAGGACCCGCCGCCCACGCAGCCTGTCCTCACATCTCTGGGGTCAAGGGACGGTTCTGGAGGGAGGACAGACCCTCCGTCTGCCTGCTGGGCTGGAGGGAAATGTGGAACTTGTCCTAGCTCGAATTCACCTAAAGCTGAGGAGGTTTCTGCCCAAGCTCTGTCCTGCCGTGGACGTGGGAAGGGGGCTAGGATCCACTTCCTGGCCACTCACTGCTCTGGGTGGCCGTCTCTCCCTGCCGAGAGCCACAGCCCAGGCCGCTGCTCTGGTTCTCAAATTTCCGAGCATTTCCTTGAACCTGACCAGCAGGCAAGGCTCAGAGGCTTCCAAACAGCCAGTGTGTTCAGACAGAAGGCACTGGGCCTGGTCACACTTCAGGGGAGAAGGGACTTGCGGCGAGGTCTTTTGGAAGGCCGGTCTCGCCTCTGCCGCTGCGGTAACCTTCTGCAGGGAGGGCAGGGAGTTACTTCTCCGGCCTCACCGTGGTTAATGTTCCACTGCCTCGGGTTGTAGCATCTGCTTGTTTTGATCTGTGTGGCCGAGGGAAGGGCTGGGGGGTGGGGAAAGGGCTTAGCCAGGACAGTTTAAAGAGATGTTCCCTGCGTGGCTTCTCGCCCTTTATGGAGCCATCGTCTCTTTGCAGCCAGCACATCCGCCGCCCGTGCTGGGTGGGCCCCTTTGTTGCACCTCATGGCTGCCAGCAAGATCCTCTGATAATTCTGCTCCAGCCACTGGGTTTAAAAGACTCAGACCTTCTCCCAGGTGCCCATCCAGAGCACCCTCACCAAGTGTCTGAAAGCCCAGCGGCAGCCTGGCCCCTTCCCGGGGAAATCCACTCTCCTTCTCTCACCAACCCATTCATTCACTGCCTGACCCCATTTCCCAAGCTGATGGCCAGGACTCGCTTCTAAAGGGCGCAGGGTCTGGCTTCCTCACCAGCAGCCACAGGGGCACAGCTCCCAGCCCCCGGCAGCCCCTCCCAAGGAGGAGGTTACTCTGGAGACAAAGGTAGGGCCCCGAGCTGGGCGGCCGCCTCCTCCCACACCACACTCCCTGCCCGGCCTCTTCCCTGGGGGGGCCTCTGGGGCCCCTGAACCTCTCTCCACCGTGCCTTGGGCTCACGGCTCCCGCGGGGGTGGGCACCTGCCAGCCCGCACTCACCAGTCCGGGCTTTCCACCGCTCTGGGGCTGAGCCTGCTGTCGCTGTTCACATTGAACAGGACGTCGTCCTCCGTGAGCGGCGGCACCGCCACCCGGTAAAGCGGGTGCTCGAACAGCCTGGCCAGGAGCGAGGCGTCTCCGCCGGGGCCGGACGGCGGCTCGGACTGACGCGGGCCGGGGTCTCGCAGCAGCGGCCGGTGCGCGGGGTCGTGGGGTCTCCGGGCGCCCGGGTCCCGCCCCCGCAAGGCGCGCTCGGCCGGCTCCGCCGCGGGCGGCAGTTTCTCCAGCGAGTGGGACGAGAGGTTGGAGGAGGGGTCGGAGCTGAAGTCCTGCAGGATGCGCAGCGTGTGCTTGTTGGGCCAGCCCGCGTCGGCGGCGGCGGAGGAGGCGGCCGGGGGCTCCCCGGGGCGGCCCCGAACCTGGGCCCAGCCGGGCGCGGCCACCTCGGCGGCGGGCTGCGCGCACGAACAGCCGGGCTCCCCCGAGGGCCGCGCGCCGCGCCGCTCCAGCCTGGGCAGCAGGTCCAGGGCGATGTGCAGCGCGCAGGCCACCAGGAAGACCATGAGGATGAGCACGCGGAACCGGCGAACCAGGATCATCTTCATGGCCGCGCGGCCGGCCCGGGCCTGGAGCGCGTTCCCCTCGCGCCCCTCTAGCTGCGGCTGGGCACGAGCGCGGCGCCGCCTCGCGGGTCAAGGTCCATGGGCGCCGGGCGGCTACCAGCTCCGGGGCTGTGCCCGGGCCCGGACCGCGTGCAGGGCGCCCGCCGCCAAAGCGCTGGGTCCCCGCGCCATCTCGGGGCCGTCCCCCCTCGGCCTCTCCGGAGCGGCCGCGCCCTCAGCCGGGGAGCGCAGGGGTCCTGGTCCGCGGGGCCGGGCGCGCGGGGGGCGGCGGGGGCCGCAGCAGGGGGAGGCTCGGCGCTCGCAGCGGCCGGCGCGGGGCTCATCGGGCGCGCGGGTCCATCCCGGCCGGGGCGCGACGGGCCCGGGCGGTGGCGGCGGCCGCAGGCGACCCGATCCTCAGCGCGGTCCGCTCCAGGCGCCGGGCGGGTGGGCGGGGAAGGGGCTGCTCCTCCGGGCCGGGCTCTGCCCTCACGCCGCGCCCGGGAGACCGGGGCCGGGAGGGCGAAGGGCGGAAGGGTGGGCGCGGAGCGGCCAGCGGGGTCCCGGGCAGGTGCAGCGGCCGCCCCGAGCGCAGCTCCCGCCTGGCCGAGCCTCTCGGCGCCCCGCGCCCCGGGCGGGCAGATATCGAGCGCCGCGGAGCCGCCCCCCGCGTCAGCGCCCGCAGATTGGCGGAGCCGCCGCCCCGGAGTCACGGCTGGGCCCGGGCCGGCTGCGCTGCGCTCTCCCTCCTCCTCCCCTCGGCCGCGCCCCGCGACGCCTCTGCAGCTCCGGGCGCGCTGAGGGAGGCGCCTGCGGCCCGCGGTTTGCAGAGGGAAGCGGCGGAGGCCGGGGGGGCCGCGCTCGGTTCCGGCCGGGCGAGCAGCTGCGGCCCAGTGGGGGGCTCCGGCCTGGCCGCTTCCCGGGACCCCCCCGCCCAGGGCCGCCGCCGCCGCCAGCTGCAGCCTCTCGGCTCCTCCCCGGAGGGGCCCGGGCCAAGTCCCTCCCCGGAGCCGCGGGGCGTCTGCGCCGCCGGATGAGCTCCCCGCCGGGCGGCGACCCCGTGCCCCACGCCCGTCTCGGCAGGAGGAGGCGGAGACGGCCCCGCGGGAGACCCGGGCAGCGACTGGGCCCGGACCCAGGGGACGCCAGGGCCCTGGAGCTCCCGGCACCGGCCCAGCCCGGGGGACGCGCCCGCCTTAACCCTCCCGACGCCGGCCCGCTGGGGGCGCAGAGCGGGGCTGGTGTGTCGGGGGCGCTTCCTGCTTGGGGCCCACGGGGTGTGTGAGTGCAGGCGTGTGCGTGTGCATGAGTGTGTGTGTTTGTGTGTGTGTTTGTGTGCGTGCATGTGTGTTTGTGTGTGTGTGCGTGTGTGTGTTTGTGTGTGTGTTTGTGTGCGTGTGTGTGTGTGTGCACATGCATGTGTGTGCACGCGAGTGCATCTCATCTGTCACCCACACCCAGGGCAGCGGTGCTTGTACAACGTGGCTTCTGCAAGTGGCAGCTTCTGGTCCCCCAGCCCCTAGTAGGGAATATGAGTGAATGTGGATGTCAGCCTAAGATCCTAGTCAGGGTGGTAAGTGTGTGGGAGGAGGCCACACCCCCTGTCCCCCAAACCAGCTGCTTCCCCAGTGCCCAGATTGCCTGGGCCAGCAGCCTCTGCAGCAAGCCCAGGCCGGTGGGCTGGGAGCAGGGCCTGGGCCCCCCTTCTTTCTTTCACTCGCTGGCTGTTACCTGGGCCCTCCCTGCCCTCTCTGAGCCTCAGTTTCCTTTATGTGAATTCAGGACATTGAGCTCGTTGTTCCTGAGGACTCACTCATCTCTGAGCCTGGCCCAATGCCTGGCATTCGGTGGGCACCCACTAGATACTTATAAGGGGAGAAGTGGGGCTGGTCAGTGGAATCCGTGTCTCTTGGGCCATCTGAAGTGAGTGAAGGGCTGGGTGCGGCCCCCCTGGAGCCGGACTGGAGGCTGTGTTGGGTGGGGCGGTGTGACCTGGAGGTGGGCCGCCCCCAGGGAGACAGCTTCATCCCTGTGAGTGGACTTCATCCTTCCTTCCACTCACATGGACAGCACCTCTGTGTGTAGACAGGGCCGCCGAGAGAGGCCAAGGAGGATGAGGGGGAAGATCCCAGGTGCAGGGAGAGTCCCGGGGGGGCGGACGGCAGGGACAGAGGCCTGCGGCATTAGCCTGTGTTCTCCCAGCCCAGCGAGGGTCTCCCTTGGACTTGGGGTTCTGTAGGCTCCTGCCCCCCATCTCTCGCGTGGCCTGCAGGACCTCGACACAGAGCTGTGGCTAGTGTCTCGGGGCAGACATGGGGGTGGCCAGACCCCATGGAACCCCATTATCCAGTGTGGGGCCTCGTGGAGATTCCCTGGGTACTTACTTCCAGTCGTCTCCTGCCCCCCACCCCTCCCCAGAGCAGGTTCTTCCGGAGCCCGGCTGTTGTCTGGACCCGTGTGCACCACCGGACGCCTCCCTCCCCGCACAGCGTCCTGGTTCATCTCGTCTGTCGCCCCCTCAGAACAGTGACCTCGACCTCGCCAGATCCTTCAGAAGCGCCCCTCCCTGCCCCACCACTGTTTTCCCAACAGCACCCGCCGTGGTCTGAAGACACTTTCTTCTGTTCCTGTTTATTGTTTATCTCCTCAAAACATAAGCACTCGAGTAAGACAGGAACCTCGTTCAAAGTTCGGCCCGGGGCCGGGCACAAAGCAGGCTCTCAGAGGAGGGACCACAAGCCCCTCTGCACGTGGGGACCAGGCGTCCACAGGCTGCGGCAGCACGTGACAAAAGTCAGAAGACAGGACCCCACTGAGGAGTGAGGAGACAGCGGCCAGCCCTCGGCCGGACCCTTCTGCCTAATGCCTTTACTGGGCTGAGGAGGAATTTGGTGGTTCAGTCTGCCCGCCTGTGTACACCGTGAAAACAGAGAAAACAGACACACACATAGACACACACAGATACACACACAGATACACACATAGATACAGAAACATACTGATACACACATAGATACACCCAGATACACACACAGATATACACATGTAGACACATGATACACACATAGACACAGATATGTAGACACACACAGATACGTAGATACAGAAACACACATGGACACACACATAGACATACACATAGATACAGATATATGCATGGACACACAATACACATAGACACACATGATACATGCATAGACATAGATACATGGACACACACGGACACACATACACGCGTAGACACACATGGACAGACACAGACACGTAGACACACATGGACATACAATACACAGATGGACACACAGATAATCACACAGACACAGATCTATAGACACACAAAGACATACACGCAGATATATGCAGATGCACACATAGACACAGATACATGTCAATGCATGACAGACACAGACACCAATACGCACATAAACATACAAAGACAGGTACACATGGATATGCACACAAATACACATATATACACACAGACACAGATATACACATAGACACACACAGATATACACACAGACACACACACAGATATATACACACACACAGATATACACACAGACACACACAAACACAGATATATACACACACAGATATACACACAGACACACACAGACACAGATATACACACAGACACACACACAGACACAGATATACACAGACACACACACAGACAGATATACACACAGATACATGGACGGATACACACACATTCAGATGCACACTCACGTAGACACACACACACACACAGACACACAGGTCCTGAGCCTCCCTGCGCCCTCCCTTGTGCGGAGGCAGAGGGGCTGGCTGTCGGGGCGGGCACCTGGGGAGGACACGTGGCCCCGTCAGAGACCAGGGCGTGGCTCTGAGGACACTTTGCTTCCACAGGGGCTGGAGCTCCGGTTGGGCCACGGTGAGTGCCAGGTGGTGACAGGAGTGACGCAGGAAAACAACACTGGGGCCGGGCAGGGGGGGCCGCCTGCCCTGGGTGTGAGGGGAGTGGTGTCTTGGACCGCCTGGTCTGGGAGGGCCTCCGGGCCTGGCTTTGCACAGAGGCTTGTACCTGAGGGCTCAGCCCCTTGGAGGCCTGTGGGGCTGGAGGTGCCAAGGCTGGGGCAGGGGCATGTTTGGCCCTCTGCAGGGAGAGAAGGCCTGTGAGGTGGGCATTGGGTGAGAGGCCAAGTAGCTTCTGTAAGTTCCGCAGGTGGGGCCAGGCTGTGGGTTGTGTCCCGAGTGAGGGGCCGTGGCGGTGCTGGGGACAGAGGGACGACCCTGGGGCTTGGGTCAGGAGAGGCTCACCTAGGGGCCGGGTGGGGGGGTCTGAGGAGGGCTGAGGGTGGGGCAGGGAGAGCAGCTGTGTGGTGAGGACGGAGCCCTGTGACGGGCTGCTGTCATGTGGATGTTGGGAATTAGGAAAAAGCTTGTGGATTCCGAGGCCTCCGTGTGCAAAGCCCTGGGACAGATGGGGTCCCCAGGGATGAGGGGGACGGATGGGAGGGTCTCCCCAGGAATGAGGGGGATGGATGGGAGGGTCTCCCCAGGAATGAGGGGACAGATGGGGTCCCCAGGAATGAGGGGGGCAGACGGGCTCCTCAGGGATGAGGGGACAGATGGGAGGGTCTCCCCAGGAATGAGGGGACAGACGAGCTCCCCAGGAATGAGGGGGACAGACGGGCTCCCCAGGAATGAGGGGGACAGACGGGGTCCCCAGGGATGAGGGGGACAGGCAGGGTCCCCAGGGATGAGGGGGACAGGCAGGGTCCCCAGGGATGAGGGGACAGACGAGCTCCCCAGGGATGAGGGGGACAGACGAGCTCCCCAGGAATAAGGGGGACAGACGGGCTCCCCAGGAATGAGGGGGACAGACAGGGTCCCCAGGGATGAGGGGGACAGGCGGGGTCCCCAGGGATGAGGGGACAGACGAGCTCCCCAGGGATGAGGGGGACAGACGAGCTCCCCAGGGATAAGGGGGACAGACGGGCTCCCCAGGAATGAGGGGGACAGACGGGTCCCCAGGAATAAGAGAGACAGACGGGCTCCCCAGGGATGAGGGGCCGGAAGACCGACCAGGCCCACCCCTCCCGCACCACCAGACTCCAGGAGAGCACCGGTGCTCGCAATTGAAAGTCTTGGTGCAGCTGGGGGCGTGGAGGATCCCGGGGGGAGGCTTCGTGCTGCAAGGTGGAAAAGCAATTCTCTCTGCAGCCTTCACAGGCCTTGAAGTTGGGACAGACCCTGTAACGCAAGACAGATAAGAGGAGAAAAACAAACAGAAGCTTAATAGCATGTGCACCTTGGTCTGCACGGGACGTACTCAGGGGACAGACTATGTCTCAGAGATGTGCCTTGGAGCTCAGGCTTAAATACCACGTTCAACGGAAACAAAGAGAAAGGGTGTAGGGAGGGGCCCAAGAAATCACCCCAAACTGGGGTCAGGCCTTCTCCGTGGATGGGCATCTCTGGTGACTTCAGCCGGCCTTCCAGCTCAGGGAGGGAGGCACCTCCTGTACGAATGTGACTTTCTCACAGAAGAGCAGCTTCCACGCTTGCTTGCACAGTTTCTCAAAATAAGCAGCTCAAAATAATGCTTATGCCAAAGAGGCATATTTTGGGGTGGCATATTCTGGTCCGCTCTATGTGGAAGCGAACGGAAAAATGGGGCAGAGGCTGGGGAGGGGAGTAGGACCGGCTTCCAGTTCCCAGACCCGAGGGAGGGAACCTGAGGCTGAGCTCTGGACTTTGGGGTCTGGAAGGGGTTCTCTGAGGACACCTGGGGAGTGGGGGAAACAGCTGCCCCCTCAGGTTTCCCCCAAGGGATCCTGCCTGGGGAGACCTGGACTGGGCGAGGCTTGGCAGCTGCCCTGCGAGAAGGAGGGAGACAGGGCCGCAGTGGGAGGTGCGGGGTTGCTGGGGTCCCACCTGGGGGTGCTGGGAGTGGCCAGAGGACACACGGCGATTTCCCAATGGGCCAGGAAGGCAGGCAGAGCATGACCCCGCACAGAGGCAGAGGCGGAGTCTCCGAGTGTCCCTGTCGGGTCCCTGGGGCTGTGGCAGGAGAAGAAGCCGCAGTACCTCCTGCCCTTTAACACAGGAGAGGCGGTCGTCCCGGCGTTGCCCAGCAGCTGGTCGGAGCCCAGGACTCCTCAGAGGAGCCAACGCCTGAGCCCTGAGCGGCCAGCTGGCCTGGCTGACCCGGGAGAAGGAGGCCGCTGTGCATAAGTAGCGAGGTGTGAGAGGAAGCGCAGAGCCGTGCCGCTCGGGTAAGAAGGGGAGAGAAGGAAGCCTGTCTGAATGGCTGCGCAGGGGATGTTGGAAGAGAACTGAAGGAACTCACGCAGCGCTCGTCTGTGAAGGGTGCACCACAATGTATGGACAAGGGTGGGAGAGAGACGCTGGGCCACAAAGTTTGGGGTGTGTGATGGCGTGGAGGAGAAAGCCTCCTGGGGGCTGTGGCCAGAGGGGTGGGTTTTATGTGCCTCCCACCTCCTGCCAGGGGCCCCCCACGACTCCCTGAGGCCCCATCAGCAACAGGATGGCAGGTTTTCCTTCCCACGTGGATGGGGGACCTCCCAGCCTCCTGGATGCCCTCCTGGGATGGGACGGGGGGAGCACCACCTGTGCCTCTACTCACGCCTGGCCTGGAGTGGCCCAGCGGAGGGTCCGGGTGGGGGCGCTGGAGGGGCCCTCACAGCTCAGGCCTGGCACCTGCACCTTTCTGGATCCCACGATGTTTTGCTAAGGATTACTCATCCAAGACCTACCCAGAGGCTCTGGAGCTGTTTACCACAGGCCAGCTCTGGCCGCAGGCTATTCTGGGAGCCTGGGGGGGGCTGGGGCACTGGGTGGCAGGAGGAGGAGGGCCGTCTCGTCCTTACTGAGCGTCCAGCGAGCGTCAGATGCTGCACTGCATGCAGTTCTAATCCTGGCCTGGCGAAGCCAGAGCAGGACAATATTCCTCCGTCCCCAGGCCTCCCGCGTGGCTGCAGGTGCTGACAGGGAATGGGCCTGGCTATCGAGGCTCACAGGGGAGCTGGGAGAGCCGCTAGCAGGAGAAATGAGAACTCGGCATCTGCTGGGCTGGGTTCGAGGGACACGGGGTGGCTGGGGAGGGTGGCCGGCCGGCCAGTCCGCCCCGACGCTGGACTCCTGGGCTATCCATTCGCCATCCACAGTCTGAGGGTCTCTGAAAAGATAACTCATTTGTTTTCATTAAACACAACAGATCAAGAAGCTGAAAACGCAAGAATAAAACAGTGTAAATCTTGACTTTATTTTGTATCCCTCACGTACAGGATTCGCATTCTATTATACACGGAGTAGCCACAAAAACTGACCACGTTTTGCTCGTCATAAAAATATCAAGAAATTCCAAAAGGCAGATAATCTGAGGCTGTCACGGCGTCTACACACACACGCACCTGTGCACAGGCACACACGCACAGTCCACAGCGTGTTCGTAGACACAGTATGGTCTAACGAAACAAAAACTGACTTTAAAAATATTTCTACCTGGGCCGGGCGCGGTGGCTCACGCCTGTAATCCCAGGACTTTGGGAGGCCGAGGCGGGCGGATCACAAGGTCAGGAGTCTGAGACCAGCCTGACCAACATGGTGAAACCCCGTCTCTACTAAAATTCCAAAAAATTAGCCAGACGTGGTGACGCGCGCCTGTAATCCCAGCTACTCAGGAGGCTGAGGCAGGAGAATCACTTGAACCTGGGAGGCGGGGGTCGCAGCGAGCCGAGATCGCACCACTGCACTCCAGCCTGGGCCACAGTGTGAGACTCTGCCTCAAAGGGAAGGGAAGGGGAGGGGAGGGGAAAGGAAGGAAAGGGAAGGGGAGGGAAGGGGAGGGGAGGGGAGGGGAGGGGAAAGGAAGGAAAGGGAAGGGGAGGGAAGCAGAGGGAAGGAAAGGGAAGAGGAGGGGAGGGAAGGGAAGGGAAGGGAAGGGCAGGGGAGGGGAGGGAAGGGGAAAGGAAGGAAAGGGAAGGGAAGGGGAGGGAAGCGGGGGGAAGGGAAGGGGAGGAAAGTGGAGGGAAGGGAAGGGAAAGGGAGGGAAGGGAAGGGGAGGGAAGCAGAGGGGACGAAAGGGGAAGGGAGGGAAGGGGAGGGGAGGAGAGGGAAGGGAAGGAGAGGGGAGGGGAGGGAAGGGAAGGAGAGGGAAGGGGAGGGAAGGGAAGGGGAGGGGAGGGAAGGGAAAGGGAGGGAAGGGGAGGGAAGCAGAGGGAAGGGAAGGGGAGGGGAGGGGAGGGGAGAGAAGGGAAGGAGAGGGAAGGGGAGGGGAGGGAAGGGAAGGAGAGGGAAGGGGAGGGAAGGGAAGGGGAGGGGAGGGAAGGGAAAGGGAGGGAAGGGGAGGGAAGCAGAGGGAAGGGAAGGGGAGGGGAGGGGAGGGGAGGGAAGGGAAGGAGAGGGAAGGGGAGGGGAGGGAAGGGAAGGGGAGGGAAGGGAAGGAGAGGGAAGGGGAGGGGAGGGAAGGGAAGGAGAGGGAAGGGGAGGGAAGGGAAGGGGAGGGGAGGGAAGGGAAAGGGAGGGAAGGGGAGGGAAGCAGAGGGAAGGGAAGGGGAGGGGAGGGGAGGGAAGGGAAGGAGAGGGAAGGGGAGGGGAGGGAAGGGAAGGAGAGGGAAGGGGAGGGAAGGGAAGGGGAGGGGAGGGGAGGGGAGGGGAGGGAAGGAGAGGGGAGGGGAGGGAAGGGAAAGGGAGGGAAGGAGAGGGAAGGGGAGGGAAGCAGAGGGAAGGAGAGGGAAGGGGAGGGAAGCAGAGGGAAGGGGAGGGAAGGGGAGGGAAGGGAAGGAGAGGGAAGGGGAGGGAAGCAGAGAGAAGGGAAGGGGAGGGGAGGGGAGGGAAGGGAAGGGAAAGGAAGGGCACAGCCAGGCTTTCAGTTAAAGAAACTGGAAAAAACAATAAAACAGGCCAAACAAGGAAGGAACAAATTCTTACAGAACAAACCGAAAACCAGTGCAAAGGAGAACCAAAGGGAGCTGATGAAGAAACAAAGGAAACCAAAGGGAGCTGATGAAGAAACAAAGACACTTCCTCACAAGACGCAGAAGCCAGTTTGTGAGATTAAGGACAGAAGAGAAAATCAGCGCCGTTAGGGGTGAGAAGGGACATGAAGCGAGACTTCGTCGGAGTCCCAGAGAACTGTGCCACCCACCACCGTCATATTTGATAATGCATAAGGAATGGTTATTTTTAAAGAAAAATTCAGATTGCCCAAAATGGACTCAAGAAATAGAGGGCAGCGGTCTCTAATGTGAAAATCCAGAATTCACAATACTCCAGAACAGGAAAACTTTTGAGCATCACGAGGCCACCAGTGGAAGACTCCTCAGGTGGGTCACAGTCCAAATCTCATTTCATGCATGAAATCTTTAAAAATAGTGAACAAACTGGCCGGGCGCCCGTGGCTCAAGCCTGTAATCCCAGCACTTTGGGAGGCCGAGACGGGTGGATCACGAGGTCAGGAGATCGAGACCATCCTGGCGAACATGGTGAAACCCCGTCTCTACTAAAAAAATGCAAAAAACTAGCCGGGCGAGGTGGCGGGCACCTGTAGTCCCCAGCTACTCGGGAGGCTGAGGCAGGAGAATGGCGTAAACCCGGGAGGCGGAGCTTGCAGTGAGCTGAGATCCGGCCACTGCACTCCAGCCTGGGCGACAGAGCGAGACTCCGTCTCAAAAAAAAAAGAAAAAAAAAAACTCATTACGTATGTGCCAATATTGCAAAATCTGAAACATCTGAAACTTGAAACGCTTCTGGTCCCAGTACTTTCTGCGCTGGAAAATAGAGCTAGGCCAGGCACACAGGCTCACACCTGTAATCCCAGAGGGAGGCCAAAGTGGAGGATCGCTTGAGGCTGGGAGTTCAAGACCAGCCTGGGCAACGTAGCAAGACCCCATCTCCATAAACATTTTAAGAAATAGCTGTGTGCGGTGGTGTGCACCTGCAGTCCCAGTGACTTGGGAGGCTGAAGCAGGAGGGTACCTGAACCCAGGAGTTTGAGGCTGCAGTGAGCTGTGATCGTGCCACTGCACTCCAGCCTGGGCGACAGAGCAGGACCCCGACTCAAAAAAAAAAAAGAAAACCACGGATCTCAGGGCACACCAATCACCGTCAGAGAACCAGGGCGGTACAATATTTACCCCTAAAACAGAAGCCAGGCCAGACAATTTCACCTGATGGGGAGGTGTGGGGCGGCCCTGAGGAGGGACTGTGGCCTGGTGAGCGGCGGGCAGGGAGGTGTGGGGTGGGCCCGCAGCTGTGGAACCGCCTGTCGGAAGAGCCTCGTGGGTCACGGGGCCGGGGAGACCAGGCTGGCCTCGGCTGCAGGCGAAACGACTTCCTCCTGCCTGGCTGAGGTTCACTCTGGACCCACAGCCTCTGCTCTGTCTGGGGTGCACACATCTTTCTCCTGTTTCTGGGCTACTTTCTCCTTCTCTTCAGGACCCCATTTAAACCTCACCTTCTCCAGAGCCCGTCCTCGTCCTGCACCGTCTGGCAGCAGTTTTATCCTCCATGGAAACCTCTGCCGGCTTCTCCAGCCCTCGCTAGCTGAGCCTGCGGGAGGCTGGGCAGTGACGCCGGCCCCGTGACCACGGTGACCTGTGGCCGGTGAAGAGAAGACGTGCAAACTTGGAATTTTTTTTTTTTTTTTTTTTGAGACGGAGTCTCGCTCTGTCGCCCAGGCTGGAGTGCAGTGGCCAGATCTCAGCTCACTGCAAGCTCCGCCTCCCGGGTTCACATCATTCTCCTGCCTCAGCCTCCCGAGTAGCTGGGACTACAGGCGCCCGCCACCTCGCCCAGCTAGTTTTTTGTATTTTTTAGTAGAGACGGGGTTTCACCGTGTTAGCCAAGATGGTCTCCATCTCCTGACCTCGTGATCCGCCCGTCTCGGCCTCCCAAAGTGCTGGGATTACAGGCGTGAGCCACCGCGCCCGGCCAAACCTTGGATTTTGCATTTGGTGAGCAGCTGCTGTGCGCCAGACCCTGCCTCCGCCAGGGACAGAGGGGAGAGAAAGGAGTGGGTCAGATGTGGCCCCTACAGCCATCAAACACAGAATTCTTAGTTCTCTACCAAGAAGCTACTTACAGCAATGACCAAACTTCTAGGCCTACAGATTAGTTATATGAAAGATTCCAAAAAAAGTCCAGGGGCCGGGCTCACAGGGGCTCACGCCTGTCATCCCAGCACTTCAGCGGCCTAGGTGGGTGGATTGATTGAGCTAGCAGTTCAAGAGCAGCGGAGGGAACACAGGGAGACCCCATCTCTACACAAAACACAGACATCAGCCGGGTGTGGTGGTGCACCCCTGTGGTCCCAGCTACTCAGGGGGCTGAGGTCGGAGGATCACCTGAGCCCAGGAAATCCAGGCTGCAGTGAGTGGTGATCACACCACTATGCTCCGGCCTGAGCAACAGCTGGACCCTGTCTCAAAAAAAACAAAACCCAAAAAACAAACAGCCAGAGCTCTGCTTTCTGACTCTCATGGGCCCTGCAAGGCCGCGGTCTGAGGGAGAAGATGCCCAGGGCTGGGACAGCCCAACCAAGTTCCTGCCGGAGTCGGGGGGGCCGATCCTGACCGGGGCCCTGGAGAAGGCAGAGCAGAGGGCGCAGCACCCAGGGACACAGCCGGCCCCCGCGTCCCAGAGATGCTACTCGAAGGGGCGCTCTGTGCCCTAAGGGGCGCTTGAAGGTAAGGGGGTGGCTGCAGGCCACCGAGCCCCAGAGGCCCCAAAGCCACAGCCCCAGACCAGACAGCCCGAGGAGCTGGAGGAGGAGGGAGGAGACGGCACCCGGCGTGGCCGCAGCTGGGCCAGCCTCAGGGGTTTGCACGCAGGGAGTCTTTGCTACAAAGCACAGGTTGCTATTATCGTGGTCACTATTTTTACAGAGAAACTTGACCTTTCCACCAGCCTCTCCCACTCAGCCCTAAGCTGTCTGGGAATTCTGGACACTTAGGAACAAGATGCCCACAGCTGTCTCCCAGGCTCCTGCCCTTCCCTGGGGCTGCCCGTGCTGGAGGCAGCAGGAGGCGTGTGGGAGGCACAGGCCGGCGCTGGGGGAGGGACGGGCTGAGGGTGGGCTTGGAGCCAGCACACAGGGGTTAGGTCTGGCTTGTCCCTCGCCAGCCGGACAGCCCTGGGCGTGTCAGGGAATCTCTCAGAGCTGGTTTCCCACGGCGGGAGGGAGCTGTCGGCTCTCACCATGTCGTGAGGACTAAGCCAGCTGCCGTCTGTGGCTGGGTCACGGGGCTCTGAGTCCTCTCGCCAGTGGGGCTTGGCTCTGACCTCTCCTTCTGTCTCGTGAAGCTGTCAGCTGTGTGGAGACACAGTCACTTCAGTCCTCTCACAAGCCAGGGGCCAGGTCCTGGGCTACAGACCGGCGCTGGGAGCTCAGGCCCCGCTCTCGTCCTGGGGAAGCTCCAGCCTTGGGAAAAGCAGGTGGGAGATGCAGGTTCTCAACTCCTGACCGAAGGATGCCTCAGGGGGGTGAGGGAGGCCGGGCAGCGTCCGCGGAGGGACCCTGTGAGCGGGCCCAGCAGATGGGCAGGGAGCACCTCCATGGAGGGGACGGAGACCCCCGTGTGGACGCTGTGGCTTCTGCGGCTCCCCGTGCTGGCTGTGGGCTGTTTGCCGGTCGGCCTGGCTGTCGCTTTCAGCAGCTTTTTTTTTTGTCCTTTCTCATGAAGGCACAGACGTCACAGCACCGAGTTGAAGGAATCTGAAGAGGATTTGGGGTGCTGCTCGGTCGGCCTAGATCATCTCGAGGCCACAGCCCCCCAGTACAGAGGGGCCCAGGGAGGATGGGGACGGGAACCGAAGATGTCATCAATTAAATCGTCCCCTTCCTCCAACAGGTAGAGTGTGACTCTGTGTCCATCAACACTCACCCTCTTGCTTGTAGAAAGCTAACATTGTTAAGATTTGCGGCCAGGCGCGGTGGCTCAAGCCTGTAATCCCAGCACTTTGGGAGGCCGAGGCGGGCGGATCACGAGGTCAGGAGATCAAGACCATCCTGGCTAACACAGTGAAACCCCGTCTCTACTAAAAATACAAAAAACTAGCCGGGTGAGGTGGCGGGCGCCTGTAGTCTCAGCTACTCGGGAGGCTGAGGCAGGAGAATGGCGTGAACCCGGGAGGCGGAGCTTGCAGTGAGCTGAGATCCGGCCACTGCACTCCAGCCTGGGCGACAGAGCAAGGCTCCGTCTCAAAAAAAAAAAAAAAGAAGATTTGCGAAGTACTTGTATCTCCAAGCTGGCCGTGACGTGACATCATTCTGTTTTTTCCTGGGTATGGAGGAGTAATTTCAGAAGGAGGCATTTTGTAAAATTAAAAGGTATTCACCAAATATTTCATGCACGAGTGTAATCTACAGGCTTGGTGATTCGAGATGAAAATGCATATATCAGACAAACAAGATTGGATATTTAGAAGCAAATTTCAGACTCAAGGGAGAATAAATTACAGGGAACTTCTTATCAGAGCCGGTACATGTCTGGGTCTGCAGTGAAAGCCTCGGGCTATGGCCTCAGGTGTGGAGGACGTGGGGTTCTCTGTCCTATTCAGCCTCCCCTTCCCCCTGGGGGGGCGGCTGTGCTGTCGCTGGGGCTGGGGCCATTGACTCCCTGTACCCCACCACCCCCACCGCCAAAGGGGCCAGTTCTGGCTCCAGCTCCCCCTCCCTCCCCGGCTGTCCGTGCAAGCCCAGCTGTGCCTGCTCTTGGTCCCCACAGGTTCTGTCCTCCGAACACCAGCCTCTGTGTGGGCCCTGGGAGTCCCGTCCCGAGGGGTCTCCTGGGGGGCCCTGGGAATCCTGGCCCAAGGGGTCTCCTGGGGGGCCCTGGGAGTCCTGGCCCGAGGGGTCTCCAGGGGGAGCCCTTGGGAGGAAAATTCCTGCTGTCAGGGCCTCTGAGTCCAACCAAGACAAAACCTGCTCTTCTCAACGGAGGCATAAGCTCCTCCTTCCTGGCAATCTGGGGGATCACAAAGACAGACGGCACCTCCCCAGGCACCTGTGCTCGTGTCCGATGGCAAAGTCATTAGCAAGCGAACCCGAAGCGGTCACTGGTCACCATCCGCATGTCGAAGGCCTTTCTCGCCGTCACAGGGGACTGCTAAAGAGGCCACCAGACGCGGAACACGGCGATAGGTTTGGGTGTACAATTATCGCACACAGATAAATTCTGGAAACAGCTGCCTAGAAAATTCTTTATATTGGAAACTGTGCTTTGAGGTCACGATGCCGGATTTTACAGCCGTTTCCTGGCTGAGCCCCGGGCTGGCTTATGGCTTTGCAGAAAGGCATCGTCACATTTTATGAACGACAGACGGCTTTTATCACACTTCTGCATTATCGCTTATGGTAACAGGGACTGCGGTGCCCTGCGACGCGGGGATCTGCGTGAGGGCCCCGGGCAAAGGCTGCTCTTCTGGACCCCCGATGAGGCTTGAGGATTTTATTTCTTCTTCTGATCTCCCTGCCGGCCGGACCACTGTGGCAGAACGATTCCGGGCCCCCGCCCCCCGCACATGCAGGTACAGGCCGGTCTCGGGGGGATCGGCGGCTGCCAGGGTCTGGGGGATGGTGCCCCCGTCCCAGGGCTCCTGCACGGGGGGGCTCTGCACTTCCACCCTCCTTTCCTTGGCTGAAGCCTGTTCTCCTTTACTAGAGGGTGAAATGAAGACGATTCCTTTTGTTCAGTCCCCTCCACGTGGGTGGGTTCCCTCCTTGTCGGCGCTGCCCACTCACCTCCTCACCTCCTGTCCCCTCCACTCCTGACCCCCATCTAGAACGTGGGTCACTGCGTTGCCCATGACCACGGGGACCCCTAAGGTGAGGGAACCGAGCCGGAGACCTGGGCCTGCAGCCAAACCGTGAGCCTGTTTTTGAAGCTACTGAAGGGTTGGAACATGACTGCTTAGACGGCCCTGGAGGACTCAGCCCTTTCCACCGGTGCCTCTGCTGGGCCCCACCGGTGCCCCTGGCGAGCCCCAGCTCTGCGGTTGCCACTGCACCCTGCCCGTGGCTCCATCCCCACGTGTCCAGGATCTGTGGCCGCTGGTCAGCTGCCAGCAGCACACAGAAGAAGTCGTGGATGGATCCAAGTGGCTTCCAGGACTCGGCACCCAAAGCAGCCCCCGTCCTGGCGGTGACAATCCTGCCCATGGGGCGAGGCCCTCTCCCCGGTTCCTCAGATTTACCCGGTTCTCTCTGCCAAGAGCAGGCTGGAGGAACAATCAAGCTTGACTTCTCTTGGCCTTTCTTGGACTTCTGTCCCGAGGCTGCTTTCATTTAAGCCTGGCGTAGGAAACCCAGGTTTCTGCAGCAGGAGAGGGGCGTGGCCTCAGGGACAGCCGGGGAAGACCGTGTAGGACCAGCCGTCGCGGAGCCTGACGTCCGTCCGGGAGCATCAGCCCATCACCCTCAGAGTGGGCCCGAGGGCCGCACCTGCCACCTGGGGGACGGGTGAGAGGCGGCCAAGGACCCCAGACGACGAGGGGCAGCATGTCTGCACTTGTCACCAAAGGCTGCCAGGGAAGACCTGGGATGTGTGGACAGGAAGGGGACCGTGGCACGGACCGGGTGGGATCAGGGCACTGGGCGAGCCGGCTTCTGGTTATGGGGGCTGAGGGCAGGGGAAACTCGGGGGTAGGAAGCCCCTTGGGGCTCCAGTCTTGCCAAGGAGCCTGGGAACTGGGCGGACACGCTGCTGTGTGAGGCGAGGACGGTGTGTTTCAGGCTGTGAGGTCACTCTGCCTCCGGTGAAAACACTCACGTCTGCCGCTGTGGCCCAGAGCCGCCTTCGACACACGCGATGAGTGCGTGTGGCTGTGCCCCCACCTCTCCTGGTTTATGGAGCTAAAATTTGAATTTCCTGTAAGTTTCACAGGTCACAAAATAGTCTCTTGATTTTCCAACCATTTAAAGATACAAAAATCATTTTAGCCCCCTGTGCGACAAAAACAGAGGCTGACTTGGGCCCTGGAGCTGTAGCTTCTGCCCCTGCCTTAGATGATACTTTTTAAGGCATTTTAGCTGGGCCTGGTGGTTCCCACCTGTGGTCCCAGCTACTCAGGAGACTGAGCCACGAGGACCCCTGGGTCTGAGAGTTCGAGGCTGCAGTCAGCCGCGATTGCACCCGGTCTGGTGACAGAGCGAGACCCTCTCTCGATAACTAAATAAATCTAAAAAAGAGGTAATTCTGTTTGGATATTGTAAATTTAGAGGATTTATGAAGTTTCAATTCATTCACGCTTTGTAAAGACCACCGTGTGGCAGCAGGACTTGTACCCTCTGAGTAGCTCAGAGTTCATGAGTGTCCTCCTGGACTTGGAGCCAGCCCACGTCAGTCCAGCTCCGGCCACGTGGTGGGCAAGGCCGGCTCTCCCAGGCGGCCCCACTGTCCCACTCCCTCTAGCTTGCTCCACTCGAAGCACCCGGGACAGCCCCTCTTGTGGCAGGGGAGCCTCCGGGGAGCCTGAGGCTGAGGGGGGCAGGTCCCAGCTGTCGCCCAGCTCCATGTGTGAGAGGCATGGATTCTCCAGGTCAGACTCCTGTCCATCAGACCATTCCACAGGGAGCCGGTGTGAACTTGGAACCAAGGGCCTGGCCGAAGGGGTGTCTACGCACTGCCCGCCCTTCCTGGGGTCCCCCAGATATGGGCACTGCTGGGTCTGGGGAAGTGGCTTTGCTTCCCCGAAGGGATCTGTCCTGCCTCCCCCTCTGCCTCCCTCCCTCCTCAGGGTGGGCTTCGGGCAGCAGTTGGCTGCCCAGGGCCTGCCTGACCTCCACCCTCTGCACCAGGGACCTGGGATTCCGGGGCCCGCTCTGCATAGAGGCTCTCCAGCCTGGCTGCAGCTCCGCCCCTCCTCCAGTGTGGACCCCCGAGACAGCTCATTCCCCAGCAGGCCCCTCCATTTGGAGGCCCAGGCTGCTGTCTGCAAGGGCACTGGTCTGTGATGCCAATTTTAAAGTACAGGATTACAGAAAGCCTAACGTGGATTATTTCCGACCGTCAGAAACCGTGCAAGCTACATTTGTGGAAATCTTACCGATCTCAAGGGCTGTGAAAGAGAGACACAGCCCGAACCTTAACCCTAACCTGGGAAGACCCAGCTCCGACCCACACAGGGCTCTGGGGACCCGAGGACTTTGTTCGTGCCGGCCACTCGCCCAGGGCTCCCTCCAAGCACCCTTCCTGGACTCTCACACACCCTTCAGGAGCCTCTGCAGATACCACCAGGCCCGTGAGCCCTCCCCGATGGGTGCTTCTCCTCCTCCTGGGCAGCCCCACGGCAGCTTGGCCAGATCACCCCCCATCCTGGGCCAGAGGCCCTGAGAGCTGGGACTGCCTCACCCTCCCCCGTTGTCCCAGCCCATAGCCGGGTCGCGGAGGGCCTGGCTCTCCCTCCCACTGCTCCCCGCTGCCTCTGGGCCGTGTTCCCCATGTCTCTGGCCCTGTCTCTCCCTCCGCCCCCCTGAACATCAGCTCAGCACCGCCGAAGCTGCTTCCCAGGGACAGCGTTGGGACCTCTTGTCCCAGCCAAACAGACCCTGGGACCAGCCAGCTACCACTTCCTGCCGCTGCGGCTTCATCTGGGACACAAGTCCACGGAAGCAGCTTCTCTTTTCTTGGACTCCAGCAAAGGGGTCACTTGAGGCTGCAGCCGGAGCCTGTGTGCCCGAGGAGTCGCAGGGGAAGGGGCTTCCCGGCAGCTCTTGGGATTGGTCAGGAGTTTGAGAGGAGCCAACAGCGGCTAAAACAGCGATTTCTGCAAACGTCACGATTCAGCAACGGGCCTGCTTCTGCCAACACTCGGGCGGCCACTGGTCTTCCCACCTGGGTCCGTTTTCCTTTAGATGCATCGTCCGGTCCGCGGGAATCTAACAGCCGTGATGGTGGCCATCTGCCGTGGGAGATGTAGCTTTTCACCTGTAAAATATTTATTAGTGCTTAAAACCCCCGCTGTGGGACTGGTGTGTAATCCGGCTGCCGCCGTCCACCCATAATCACCGAATTCGGAGATCCTGTCTCTCCCCCCACATCCGGACTCCACCTCCCGGCTGCCTCTGGTCTGGGGGCCCCGCACGAGGGATCCAGACACGGGGGCAGAGGCGAGGTCAGAGAGACGGCCCCTGCGAGACGCCTCTTGGAGGCCTGAAGCCTAGTGGTTCTCAGGCACACAGGGACCCAGGAGTGAGCACTGGCTGAGTGCCCGCCGTGTGCCCGTGCCGGGCACCTCTACTCACTGTCGTGCAGCAGCAGGACTCCCCGCAGGTGGCTGATCGTGTCCCACGTAAGGCGAGGAAACAGGCCGGAGGACACGAATCAGGGGTGCGACGCGGCCCCAGTGCCCGCCCTCTCCCCGACGAGGCCTTGCAGAGACCACACGGTGGCTGACGCCGCATCCGGGCCGTGAGGGGACAGGCCCAGCTGTGCCATCCTCCTGCACTGCCTCCTCTTGAGTCTGGCCTGCGGGAGGGAGGGCAGCGGACACCAGGCCTCAGCATCGGGGTTTCTGTCCATTTCTAAAATCCGAGCCGGACGCTGCCTTCCTGAGCTCACGCTGAAGTCAGTCCCCTCCTCACCACTGCAGCCTCAGGGACGTGGTCAGCGTTCCCTCCGTGGGGCCTGCTTGTCCTGGTTCCATGTGCGGGTTCCACCCCCGAGCCCGGTACTGCAGGACGCCCCAAGCGGCAGAGGAAACAGCCAGCGGTCGGGGCACACAGGGAGCCTGGGGTCTCTGCGTTTGCCAGCTCCGGGGCTGGAAGCCTCGGTTTCCTCCTCTGTGCCAGGAGGAGATGCAAATGGTGGAAGATGGGCAACCAGATCTGCGAAGAGCGGCTGCCTCTAAGATGCTCAGTATCGAGGACCCGCTGAAGGAGGGACGTGGCCGCTGTGGCAGGGCAGGAGCCAGGACACGTCGTGCAGGAGGAGCTCCCCGGGAAGCGGAGAGAAGGTTTAGAAAGTGAGGAAGAGTCAGAGGCAGCAGGTTGAGGGAGTCCAGTAACCACAGGGCCTTGGGCAGGACACTCGTGACGTCCGCCAGGCCCCGGCGGTGTCCTGGAGGGAAGGAGTTCCGGAGGCGGTCACAGACCTCTGCCGAAGCGGGAGGCTCTGCTCACACACGTGCATTTGGGTTGGATTGTCCAGCACACGGAGAGCAGCCAAGCCGGGGACAGCACTTCCCACCCCCCAGATCCCCTGATGCGGCCCGAGGGTGAGGCACTGGTTTCCTACACAGGCACCAGCGAACTTCTTTCCCCAGTAGAGCTTGGATGTGGCCAAAAAACTGCTCAGCCCACACGCTGGGCCCTCAGCCCAGCACTCATCCCACTGCTGTTGCGGACGGACCCGATCTGGGGCGATAGCTGGAGCCAACCTACATGTCAGATGCAGCCCCGAGCCCACACCCCATCCACCGCGAACAGCTGACGGCAGTTCTCAAAGCAGGATTCACTGCCCCCAACCTCCCTCCACCTCAGGCACCGTTTCAGACCCTGGTGGGACCTACCCTGGGGCCACAGCCTCACACTCGTCCTGGGGCCGGGAGCTGGCAGCATCTCCTGGACACCAAGAAGCTCTGGACATGGATGTGGATGAGCGTCAGCAGAAAGAGGTGTCCTCCCGGGGCCGGCCATGTCACCCAACTGAGCCATCGACGTGTGGGGCCGTGGCCGACTGCGTGGTGCTGAGTCACTGTGGAACCCTCCAACCTTTCTGTGCTACGATTTTCAACATTTTGAAGGACATGAACGATCATGCAATGTGAGGTATCATTGTTGTAAGAAATTGCGTCGTGATTGCCCTCCTCCGGGCTGACAGGGGAAATCTGGAGAAGGCCCAGATACGCTGTTCCCACTTCTGCCCACCTGGGCAGCGGACATGCCCGCCAGCCTGGACCTTTTCAAGACCTATCAACAAGCAGCGGTGATGGAGACCCCAAAGGCGAGGGGAGGACAGGGAGGTGTGCACGTGTGTGTCTGGGCAAGCGTGCGTGCACCTGTGTACACATACCTGTATCTGTGTGTGGCCATATACACGTAACAAATACACGCCAAACACACATGCATGCACACATGCCTGTAAATGCACACACACGTGTTCATGTAATAGACATGCACACTCAAACATGCAGGTGTGCCTGCACATACATGTGCCCATAGACATATGTGTGCCACGTGCACACACACACGTACGTGTAGGCGAATGCGCACATGCATGTACCTCAGTGCACACACGTGTTCGTGCGTATACACATGCACTTGCTCATGTGTTCATGTAAACACGGGTGTGTGCGTGCCTGTGCACACACATACACAGCCACACACTCCCTTCTTCAGCAGGAACCACGATGCAGAACTTCCATGTACCCAAAGGCTGAGTGGGCAGCACTGGCAGAATCAGATGCCGCAGGCAGTGCTGGGACTGGTGCAGAGCCTGCCATGGGAATAACATGTAAGACGCAAAGTCTGAACACACCCCCACCTCCAAAGCACCCCACACACTCACAGAGGCCGGGTCTTCCTGCTGGCCCCACTGCTCGGATTGGAGCTGACACCAGGCTCCCCGGGCTCCCAGCCTCACCCACATGTCCTTCTTTATAATCGTAGCTTCCAACAAAGTCCTTTATTCTGTTTCTTCATGATTCTCTCCCTGAAACATGGAACT
This sequence comes from Chlorocebus sabaeus, assembly GCF_047675955.1. Taxonomy (NCBI): domain Eukaryota; kingdom Metazoa; phylum Chordata; class Mammalia; order Primates; family Cercopithecidae; genus Chlorocebus; species Chlorocebus sabaeus. The sequence continues at coordinate 21,554,414 of NC_132931.1, forward strand.
CAAGAAGGAAATGCAGTTTTAGCACCCGAAGACAGAAATGCGACCGCAAGCCTCGAGCTGTATCTCGCATTAAGAAAGTCAAGGCCCAAACGCGAGGAGACTTCAGCTCTGGGGAGGGGGGTAGTTGGCAGCTCCCTCTCAGGTGCTGCAGGCGGTGGCCCTTAGCCACACGGAAGACCCCTGCCCCTCTCTGTGGTCCTGGGCGCGGGGAATGCCTCTCGGGTGGGGAGGGGCTACGGCAGGAAGCATCGGTGGTGGTGCATGTAAGGTAAAAATAAAGAGAGACGCCGAGGCTTTCGCCAGTGCAAACCTCTCTTCAAGGCCTGTTCCTCTGAGAGCTGGGACTCGTGGCTGCCACGCGCTGGGGTCCTGCTCACCCTGCCCTGGCCCCGCCCTGCCGTGCCTTTCTTGCTGACACTCACGGCCTCCCAGGGGTGCTCCTTGGCCCCTCTGCAGGGGAAGGACAGCTCAGGGGAGCAGTGAGGTGGGGTTGTGCCGGGCACACCCAGACATCTGATCGCCACGCTGGCTCCGGCCAGCACAGGCGGCACGAGGCCCGTAGAGCGCCCGGAACAAGCCCCACACGGCATTGCCAGGTGGAAAATGCAGGGCCCAGTGCCCAAAAAAGAGACCAAGCAAAGATATTAAGCCTGAAGCACCTTTCCAGCTTTCCTCTTAAAAAAAAAAAAAAAAAAAAAAAAGGCAGAAACTTTTCTCTAGGCCAAGGATAAATTAGCTAAGGACAAATACAGCCCAATGATCATTTATCATCACGAGCTCGGAGAGGATCCTGGGAGCCCTGTCCTGGCCTCAGGACTCAAGGGCAGAAGCTGCTGCTTTCCCTCATTATTTCTATTTTTAACAATTGCGTTCAGGCCTCCTGCAAAAATAGCAAGAGGTAAGGCCATTTCAAGCACTAACATGCTCCTGTTTTGTCAGAAAACCCTGGGATGCAGGAAAAAGCGGCCAGGACTTCAGCAAGGCGGCACCGGCAGAGCTGAAATGGTCCTTCGCTATGCCCTGATGCACCGCCCAGCAGCACTGGGGTAAACTGAGGCCAGAGAGGGAAGGCAGGTGCCCAGGCTCATTCAGTGACTAAGACCCCAGAGCACTGGGTGCTGGCCCCTCTGAAATGCAGGGCTGGGTGGCCAGGGCCTGGTTTCCCTTGATTGACAGTGGGACCTGGTCCCTGCCTGGCAGAGGAGCTGTGAGGGCAGAGTCCCTGCCGCTAGGTATCCCGCTTCTCTGCTGCCCACCGTCGCCAGTGCACCTGCCTAAGCAGACCCTGAGTTGGTGTGTATCACCTGGCCCCGCAGAGCCAGGCACGCTCGGGGTCCCACCACAGGGAAATGAGGACCTGTCCCTTTGGAAGGCAGCTTGGGGTGCAGAAAGGGGAGCCTCCTTCATGCATCCCTGTGTGCACAGGCATGTGTGCACGTGTACGTGTGTGTATGTACAGATATCCGTGTGTGTGCACGTGTACGTGTGTGTATGTACAGATATCCGTGTGTGTGTACACCTGTGCGTGTATGTACAAATATCCGTGTGTGTACACCTGTGCGTGTATGTACAGATATCCGTGTGTGTGTACACCTGTGCGTGTATGTGTGTGTGTACCTGGGTTAGTGCCTGTCTGCAAGTGCACAGCCACGCCCTCAGGCCCAGGGAATGGGGCCACTTTTAAAATGGCCAGAGGCTCCAGCTAGCTGCCTGCTCTTCCCCACCCAGGGTGCTGGCATGGGCCCCCCATTTTGAGGGGCTGCACTGAGACTGAGACAACCCTGGGACCCAGGCCCTGCTTCTCTACACTGGAGTCACTCAGAGAGGGTGATGGCCAAAATTCGCTGCTTGTCTGCCTGGCACCAGAATGCCCTTGGCTGCCGCGGCCTCTCCCTGGCATGGATGGAGCCTGGGCGACCTGACCCTGATGCTGACCCTGACCCGGACCCTGACCCTGATCCTGACCCTCACCCTGACTCTGACCCTGACCCTGACCCTGACCCTCACCCTGACCCTCACCCTCACCCTCACCCTGACCCTGACCCTGACCCTCACCCTGACCCTCACCACCCTCACCCTGACCCTCACCCTGACCCTGACCCTCACCCTGACCCTCACCCTGACCCTGACCCTCACCCTGACCCTCACCCTGACCCTGACCCTCACCCTGACCCTGACCCTCACCCTGACCCTCACCCTGACCCTGACTCTGAGGGTCTTGTGTCACCTGCTGAGTGTGGCTTGGGAGCGAGGGTCTCGGAGCAGGAGGGGCTCTCTGGAATTCACCCACTGCAAGGCGCCCATGCCGTCCTCCTCTTGGTGGCTGCTGTGCCTGGGCCCTGGCCTGGCCCCGCGGTGACCTCGTGCTGGGACCGCGGAGCCTCCCTCAGAGCCCCGGGCCCAGGGCCCCTGGAGACGCTGCTGCTCCTCAGTGATGGGTCCTGGAGAGTCCACAGCTCCACTCAGAAACCAGCATCCGGAATCTGAAATCAAGGTCACGGGACCAGTGTGTCCAAACTGCCCCTAAATCCCGCGGCCAGGCCCCTTCCCGACAGACCCCCAGTTAGCCCCCACTGCAGGCAGCCAGCATTCCTGAGGCCTCGGGCTGTCCTCTCTCCACTCACGGGAGACCCCCCCACTCCCTTCCTCACCCCGCTGCGGGCAAACCAGGCGGCTCTGCTCGTCCTGTCCATTAACTCTGTCCATTAACTCCCTCGTCTACGGCCCCTGGTGTGGGCTGGCCCAGCCGAGAGAAGGTTCCCTGGGGAGGTCCCTGCCCCATCTGTGGACACGGCTCCGAGACCCCCTCACAGTCCTCAGAGAACCCAAACTTCAGCACTGGCAGCCTGGGGCGGCCCCCATCCTCCGGGAGCCCCAGCTGGACGTGGCCAACCTAGGCCCTCCCCCCAGCTCCTCTGACCCGTCCTCCGGGAGCCCCAGCTGGACGCGGCCGACCTGGGCCCTCCCCCCAGCTCCTCTGACCGACTCTTGTCAATAGTTACTTTTCAGGCTTCGTGGTTTCCCGACGGCCCACATCCCTCTCCTCACTCCTCTCGAGAAGCCCATGTCACTGGGGTGGGCTGCCTGAGAGGAGCTGCCCCCTTCTCTGCACGTACCTCCAGCCTGCTCCGGGGACCCTCATGGCAGCGGGATGTTCCCGTGAACACCAGGTGCCCCCCACTCTCCAGGAAGGGCCCAGGTACCCTCTGGCCTCCAAATCTCACCGGCTCTGCTCCCCACGGAGGGAGCTTACAGAGAGCATAGTCTGAGGCCCTTGATGCCAGGATGGTGGGGGTCCCGGAGCAACCGCGGCTCTTCCAGCCCCAGAGCTGTGTCTGGTGTCGTGTTCCACTGAGCAGGGTTTGCAGGCCGGTATGGAATTCCAGGAGCAAACCCTGGCCTCCGAGCCCACGCACCCTGCCCGATACCTCCCGCTTGTCCCCACCTGCGTCTCAACTTTGCATCCAGGCTGGACCCTCACGAGGGAGCTGAGCCCTCCGGGGGCCTCCGCCCATCTGCACGTGCAGGTGCTGCGCCCGGCGCTCTGCTCTCTGCAGTGTCCAACCCTAACCCCAGCCGAAAAAGCAGATGTCATTTTTAAAAATCACCTGAAAGTAAAATGATCATTTCTCAACGTCATATTACACAAAGAAGTTGCTAAGTGCTTCCTTGGAATCTGAAACATCCTCCTGAAGACAGGAAGCGAGAGACAGGAGAGGAGGTGTGAGCCGTGGGGCTCTGGCCAACACCCCCCGGCCTGAGGGAGCCCCTCCTGGAAAGCAGTGAGAAAAGGGCTGCCCTGCAGTGCCGTGGCCCTGGGCTTGTCTCCACACACAGGCACTCCGGGCGCCCTTCGTGGGGTGGAGACACAGCCTTCCGTGGGGGCGTCGGGAGGAGGCCGGGGTGGCCGCAGGTGGGCGTGCGTTGCTGCTCTGAGACCAGCCGTGTTGAGTGGCCGCGCTGGAGAGAGCAGCTTCCCAGACGAGGGGAGCTGGGAGGGGGGTCTGGAGTCAACGCGGCTCCACTTCGGCTTCCGGCAGCCTCAGGACAGCCAGCGCCTGACTGGGAAGGAGGTGGTTACATGGGCCCTTGCTGGGGACAACTTTAGACGCTGCTGTGTTGCACGCACAGAGCTCAGACTTGATGTAAATTGCAGGACGGCAGAGGTGCCAAGAGCAGCCGGCATTCCCTGTCTGTTGCTGCTCAGCAGACGACCCTGGCCTGGTGTCCTGAACAACAGGACGATTTGTCTCCATATTTTCTGTGCCGGGCGGCCTCTCCCGGCTGTGTGGTCTCCAAGCTCACTCACGTGGCTGCTGGTGGGATTATCTCCTGGGGCTGCCATCGCCATCCCTCACTTCTGGACACTCCACAGAGGACGCCAGCAGGAGGGTAAGAGAGGCCACAGTTGTTCCAGCCTCAGCCCTGGGGAGGCAAGGGAGCCTCAGGCCACCCCAGGGACGGGCTGCAGGGGGCGGACACCAGGACTTGGGCTCACACGGGCTGACCTGCACGTGGTTTATCATGTGCCCCAGATGCCCACCGATGGCACGGCCGGTGCACAGCCTGTGGGGTGCGCACAGGAGAACCTGGACAGCAGTGAGAAGTGAGGACCCCGCCACTCTGACATAGCTATGACTGGACTCGTCTCAGCCATGATGCTGAGACCAAAGGGAGGACCCACCTACAGGACCTGTCCACGTTCCGTTTATAGACAATCCTATGGCAGAGTCACCCGCTCTGTCTCTCGCCCTCCTGAGAACTAACCCTTGGGGGTCCGTCGGCGCCCAGCGAGTCACCCGCTCTGTCTCTTGCCCTCCTGAGAACTAACCCTCGGGGGTCCCTCGGCGCCCAGCGAGTCACCCGCTCTGTCTCTTGCCCTCCTGAGAGACCCCAAACGTCTCGCCTGAAGCAGGTGCTTGTGGCCTTGCACATCTGCTCTACATCTTTGGAAATCAAGACCCACAAGTGGTTCACTCTCACCAACCTGACAAGGCTGTTACTCGATGGAAGAAACAAGTGACAAAAACAACAACGAGACGACAACAAACTTCCATTTCTAAAGACGTTTGTGGTGTTGCCTGTCAAAGTATTTAAACTGGGAAACAAGAGCGTCTCCAGCATTTGAGGGATGGACGGTGAATCGTGACTTAGGAAATTGTCACAATATGTACAATCATCGGCAACGACGTTTTCAAAATGACAGATCTCGAGAAGACAGCGCCGATGTTCCACGTGCATTAAGACAGAAACCACGCAGGGTGCGGCCCCGTGAGCACTTCAAGGGAGTGTGGGTCTGTGTGAAATAAAAAGAATGTGTCAAAGTAACAGACGGTGGGTGTGTGGCTTCCGCAAGTCTCTTTCACAAGAGAGCTTTCGCCCACAGAGGAGACGTGGGAGCCGCAGGGCCGGGTGTGCAGGATCCAGGCAGACCGTGGTGCAGGGCGGCAGAGCCCAGTCCGGGAGGAAAACAGAGTCCAGGGCTGGAGGGAGCCGAGGTCGGCGCCCGGGCTGAGGAGTGGCTGGCAGGCTCCGCCCCAGCCCCCTGCCCAGATTCATCACCACCCGAGAAACAAAGATCGGTGACGTCAACATTCTCCCAAAACGATGACGGAGAAACTAATGATGGAGAAAAAAATGTTAAGAGACTGGAAAACCAGGTGTGTGCACAAACCTAGTTTTACCTTTGAATCAATTGTGATCAGAGAGCCTGATGTCCGGAGTGCTGTCGGGGGACGGGACGCCCGGCCTTCCTTCCGCCATCCTGGCTGTTACTTAACCAGGGTCTTGACGGCAAGAAACAAATCACCCACTGGTTCGTTTTACAGCTCATTAGGCAGGCACAGCAGACACCCATTACTGCCTTTGCCATTAAGGAGATTTGGAGACGTAGGCACTGCTAATGACGCTGGAATTAGCAAAGGTCAGAGCGAACATTAATGGAATTCTCATCCGCACAGAGTAAGTGGATCCATTTCCTGGTAATGGTGTGGGAGCTATTAAAGCAAGGCTGGAACCCACACAAGGAGGAGGTGGCAGATCCGGGCAGGACCGAGGCCTCTGCCTAATGCACTGGTCTCTAGCGCCTGGGCCAGGCCCTCCGGGAGGGAGGGGAGGGGCGGGGAGGGAGGGAGGGAGCGGAGGGGCATGTCTGTGTTCCCCGGGCGCACGCGGGGGCACAGGCGGACCTGACGGCGCCGTTTCCAGCAAAGGCTCCACTTAACCGTTTCCCCAGCAGGGACTTGAGCTGAGGCCGAGCGTCGCTCAGGTCCGTTTTTCCTTTGAAATGATCCTTGTGACTTTTAACGTGGAAGGGTTTTAGATTCTCTGGATTATATACGTAGATAGAGAGAGAGAGAGAAACGGACTCACCGTCACCCGGGCTGGAGTGCGGTGGGGCGATCACAGCTCGCCGCGGCCTTGACTTCCTGGGCACAAGCGGTCCTGCCGGGGCGCCTCGCCACCTTTTCATTTTTGTAGAGATGAGGTCTCGCTGTGTTGCCCAGGCTGGCCGCAAAGACCTGGACTCGGCAATCTGCCCACCTCGATCTCCAAAACTGCTGGGATGACGGGATGAGCCCCCAGCACACCTGGCCTGGTGTATATATATATTTTTCATTTCGAGGATCTGCAAATAAAATTGAACAAAACCTCCAAGTGTGACTGCTGTGCGAGTTTTGAGGTGGGGGTTGGCGGAATCCTCCATCAAGCCTCTCATCAGACCTCGGATAGCAGAGACATCCCTGCAGCTGTGTGGGATCTGAGGGGCCCTGGTGAGACCTTGGACTGTGGGGAGTTCCCGCTCTCCCTTCAGACAGAGACACCAGCCAACGAGGGGACCCACACAGGCGTCTCCTCAAAGTGGACGCTCACCTGGGGAGGGCGACTTGGCACCAGCACCTCCTTCCATGGTGAAGAGCAACGTGCGGCTTCAGAGACGGACCTGCCAGAGACACGCACCTGCCAGGGACACCAATCCTCCAGGGATGCTGACCCTCCGGGGACACCGATCCTCCAGGAGACGGACCTGCCAGAGACACCGACCCTCCAGGAGACGGACCCTCCAGGGACACGGACCCTCCAGGAGACGGACCCTCCAGGGACACGGACCCTCCAGGAGACGGACCCTCCAGGAGACGGACCCACCAGGGACACCCCAACCCCAGCCGGACTGAAGATGCCCACTGGGCTCCGGCCAGGGCCTCTGCAGCAGCTGCCCCGAGGTCAGGACGTGGTCCACACCGCCAGTGTCTCTGGTTTGTGACCACCACCCTCCCCACATCACTCCCACCACAGGCCCAGCCAGAGAACCACGGACGCTCGTCCAGCCTGACGTGTAGGACAGCCTGCTGCCGGCAGCCTGGAGGCCCCCACCCGCTGGACACAGTGACGTGCCGCCCCGAGGCCACCAGCGGCTCCTGAGCCTGTGTTTGTTCCCATCACAGGCCTCTGTGTGTCTCCGCATGCCCCGTGGGTCTGGTCATAGATGACGGAGACTCCATGCGTCAGAGGCGGCACCACCCTCAGACTTAGACGAGGTGCTCAGGGAGGGCAGAGTCGAGGCTGCCTTTCTGTTTGCTTGTGTTCTCCTTTCTCAGGGCCTGTCCTGGAGTCGCCATAGACCTGGACACAGTACAATCGAGAGGTGGGGTCCTGGTGCTCGCTGTCCTCGTGGGGACACTGTGAAGCGTCTGGCTGCCGATCACACGGAAATGCACGGCTGGTGAGGAAGCTCCAGCCTCACAGGAAGCTCATTCCCCACGTCGTGAGACGTGACAGCGACCGAACCAACACGGAGCCTGCTCCTCACACAGGTGCTGACTTGGACCTTGTGACGTGCGTGGTCACGATGCAGCACCTGCTGCTGGGCCCACCCAGACGTGTACCCGGCAGATCTGCCGCCCGCTGCCGGCCGCCGCAGCCCCCGCGAGGTCCCTCCCGTGATGAGCTTCGCGTCTGCCCTGGGGGCCTCGGGCTCTGACACGAGGACAGGAGGGCTGGCCTCGCGCTGTCTTGAGTGGGAAAGAAGGGAAATGTCCTTGGAAGGGAAGGTTACGGAACAACTTCTGGGGGAGCTGGGAGAAGCAAAGGGCTCTGAGGCTGGCCTGAGGGTCCTGCCTGCACGAAAACAGGAAGAAGGGGAAGCTGATGGGATGCCGGGAGCACCAGCTCCCACTGGGGAGGAGACCAGCCTGCGGGCAGAGCCTCTAGCCGGCACCAAAGGGGACGCCAGGGGCCAGGTCTCGGGAGGAAGGCAGGGTGGGCGAACACCAGGAACCTCCACCCGGGGCCTCGGCTAAGCACCCTTCTCAGGGGACACCGTCACTCCAAGACGTCTCGGCACAGGGGCCTCCCCAGGGCAGCCGCAGCCTCAGGAAGGGGCTGTGAGCCCCACACCCCACTTCCTTCCAAGCCCACGCCTTCCCACAGGCCAGCTCCGGGGTCGGGGCCCAGCTGGCTGGGAAGGGCTGGGCCTCGTGGGCTCACCAGAGACGCGTGGGGTAAGCAGCCAGCTGGAGGCTTCATGTTACAGCCGCGAGGAACGCGGCTCCTCTCGGGTCGCTGGTAGGGCTGGGAGCGAGGGGCTGTGTCTACACAGATACCCCCGTTGTGGGGTTGATTCGGGGACTTGATTCAGACGCCACACTTGGACGTGGATCTGCACAGAACTAGGGCACCCCCCTGTGCAGAGGACTCACCATCCGGGCACCCCCCTGTGCGGAGGACTCGCCATCCTGTCGTGGGCCGGGCACCCCCCCATGCGGAGGACTCGCCATCCGGGCACCCCCCTGTGTGGAGCACTCGCCATCCTGTCGTGGGCCGGGCACCCCCCTGTGCAGAGGACTCGCCATCCTGTTGTGGGCCGGGCACCCCCCTGTGCAGAGGACTCGCCATCCTGTTGTGGGCCGGGGGCCAGCGGTGGCCTGGCATGGACGTGGGCACACTGACCCTGCCCCACAGCCCCCACGGCGGCCAGGCCTTTGCTGGAGCCACAGGGACGGATGCCCCAGGGAAAAGCAGGTGTCGTCAACACCGAACCACGGGTGGCAGGGCCCTACGGGGCTTTCAGACACCCCCCACTGGAAGGTCAGACTCTTGGTCTCCGTTGAGCCCCAGCACGAGGTCCGTGCCGAGAGTGAGGGCGCTGCCTCCCTAGCGGACCTCCTTGTCTGGCCACGCGTGCCCTTTCCCCAGCTGTCCCTGTGCCTCCAGCCACTCCTGGGCCTTCCTCACACCGTTTCCTTGGGAAACACGCAAGCATTTGCTCGTTCCCTGTCTCCACTCATTAAAGGCTTTTCATTCCCCAAACACTCACAGCTACTTCCTCTGAGCAGACCTCTCCGGGCACCCGGTGGCCCCACAGACACTGCCTGCGTCCTGCTGCGTCCCCCAAGGCTGGGGTGAGACTCTCACATGTGAGGACACAATGCATGAGGAAGGAGAGAAGAAGGGAGGGACAGAGAAAAGGAAAGAAGAAGGGAGGGAAGGAAGAAGGAGGGAAGCAGGGAGGGAGGGAAGGAGGGAGGGAGAGAGGGAAGAAGAGAAGGAAGGAAAGAAGGGAGGAAGGAGGGAGTGGAGGAGGGAGGGAAGGGGGAAGAAGAGAAGGAAGGAAAGAAGGAAGGGGGGGAGGGAGGGGAAATTCCTCCACAAACCAGCCACCTGCCCCCATCACAGCCCTGTCAGGACGGCCCAGCCTTTAACCCACAGGGGATCTTCAGCGGCTGCCTGTATCTGCCTGTATGTGCTCAGTTGCTAACATATAATTTTCAAAGGGGTAAAATCGTGATTCTCCAGCAAAGGGAAAACGGGCACACGTCGAAGATTTCGTTTAATCCATTGACAAATGAGGGGCGACGTGATGGCAGATGCTGTGACTGGCTGCCCAGCGCACTTCACGAGCGAGGTGCTGACGGGCAGTCTGACAAGAAAGGCCGAGACCAGACCTCTGGGTTCCCGGCTGGTTAATGTCCGACCGGCCTTCAGTCTGCGGAGTATCTGTCTCCCTGGCCAGAGATCACTGCGTCTGCCTTGGGCTAAAATCCAGATAACGGGGGACGTCTCTGAGTCTGGAACCTTTGAACTAATTCCCCCCCAGCACAGGCCTCGGGAACTGCCCCCAACCCTGCCCGTTTTAGGGGCTTCGTTCCAGGTTTCAGATAACTTTTTCTGACAAGAATTAACTTTCAATGTATACGAAGAGAAATGATTACGAAACATCGAATCTGTGGCAGAAAGTCTCCCGTGTAAATACGTTTATCTACGTAAAACGCTGGTTATTTTAAAGGAAGGTATGTTCTTAAGGACGCATGGCGTAGACACCTCCCCGTCTCACGGTGCCACAGGCTGTGAGTGACATTGTTTTAAACTGCCAGACAAACCAAATCCCAGCTCCATAATAAACGACGTGTTTAATTCAGTGATGTTCTCTTTTCATTGCAATCAAGTTTCTAAATATTTGGGAGGAAGTCCTGGCGCCCGCCTCCACCTGCTCCCTCCCCAGGGCGAGGCTGCCCTTCTTCCCAGGTTTGCAGACGCCGTGTCCTCCGAGGCAGTGGCGCCCTGAGGCTGCCGTCAGTGGACGTTATGCTGAGGAGCCCCGGCCTGGACACGGGAGCCCCCACAGTGGCCAGTCCCCCCGCCTTCTGGGCACGTCCCGTGGTGGGGGGTGGGTGTGGGGTGGAGCGTCCTCTCCCAGACAGGCCAGCCACTCAGGAGGGGTCCCCGTGCCCTGCCCGCGTGGGCCGTGCTGGTCTTCAAACGGGCCTGAGGGTCGACAGAACATTGGCAGGTGGAGAGGGAAGGAGAGACAGGATCCAGTCAGCACACACCATAAACAGCAGGTGCACGGCGTGGAGTTGGAGCCACAGGTCTCTGTGGGGAGGAATAGGGGTGTGAGGGGAACATGGGGAGGGGGGCTCAAGGCACCTGGATTTAATCTTAGCGACCAAGCGTGGGGGAGGGTGTGCCCACGTAGGGTCCGTGCCCGAGTGCTGCCGTGGTTCTGTGCACGTGGACAGGGCCTGCACTGAGAGGAGACTCGCTGGCAGAGATGGGGCAGACGTGAGCCCTGCCCGCGATGGCCAGCTGTGCTCCCGATGGCCGTGGAAGGGACGTTTTTCTCCGCTCCTCTAAGGTGGGCTTTGGCTGTGTGGGTGCCGGTGGATGTCCGCAGGCCCTGCCGTGTGTTCCAGGGAATCGGCTTCAGGAAGAACATGCCGGGGACTCAGCAGAGTGAGGGGAACGCAGGGCAGACCCGACCCGAGCCGCAGCCTGGACCCCACCCGACACTCAGGGCCACGAGCAAGGGACTGGCCTGTGCCCACTGGGGGCCGAGGCCGTGGAACCGCCCGGCAGCCCCACTGCCCCGACACCTGCCAGCACGGAAACGGGCACGTTGAGGTCAGAGGGGAAGCTGGGGCACACTCCTCCCTCGCCCCCAACCACCCACCCTCCAAGCCTCAGTTTAGACGTTCCCTCCGCAGACCAGTGTTCTCTGCCCTGAGCAGTGGTGGCACGTCCCTCCGGGGCCTGCGTGCCTCCTCCCTGTCTGAGTCCAACCTCGGCTTCCAGCCGGCAGCTCTGGGACCCCCCAGGTCGTGCAGCTGCTGAGCCAAAAAACAAATGAGGAACTCCCAGGTGCAGGTCGGCCGGGTGGGGTGTACGGCTGCACGGCGAGGCATCTAGAGAGGGGGAAGCTCGCTTCTCCTGCGGGGACCTTGCTTTGTGTGGCTGGACAGGCACCGTCCTCGTGGCTGCCTGGGACTCGGGCCTCTCTCCACCACCACAGTCCAGGAAGAGGGGTGGCCAGTCCTAGCGCTCGAGCTGAGCTGCCCTTGGTGGCTACGGGGATGAGGCACTGATGTTGATGGTGCAGTCGGGAAGAGGGATGTGACGGATGAAAAGGAGACCCCGATTTAGCAGGAAGTGTGGAATTCTGTGATCCCGTGCTGCTGGTCCATGCAGAGCTTTTGGTGGTCCCCAGACCCTGCTGTCTTGAGGGGAAGAGGAGTCTTGGCGGCCACAGCAGAGCACTGACCCCTCAGTGGTGTGCCGACCACACAGCAGGGCCCTGGTCTCCAGACTGGCCACCCAGAGTCCTCAACCAGCCCCAAAGGGAAAGGAGGTTTGCCAGAGGGACCTTGGAGTCACACGTGTGGCCCCAGGATGGCAAGGACAAGGCCCCCGGTGAGGTGATGCTCCTTCCATAAGGGCTGGGTAGAGTCACTCAGCAAACTGCCCCACGCCTGCCACGGGCTTCCCCTCCCCTGGGCACCAGCGGCCACCCTGAGCTCAGAGACGTGGTGGAACTCCTCCCGTGCGGCGTGGTGCCGGGACTGATGGAGGTGCAAGCTGTGAGGAGTTGGTGGCCACAGCCAGGTCTGAAGACAGCACCTCCGAACCAAGCAGACTGTGGGAAACCGGTGGCCGCTGTGGTTCGGAGACCGGGGTGCGACTGGCTCCGCTTTCGAGAAGAGAGACTTTGGAGAATTGTCATCAAAAACAGCTGCTGTGTTGCAGGATGACGCAGGAACTCCGCCGCCAATATTTCTGTGCCAAGGCATCACAGGGTCGCACGGGGCCTGAGGACCTGTGGGTTTGATTATCCTTTCTAGGATGTCGGCAACGTTTCTTGGACGTGGAGGTCTGTTCCGAGCACGACAGCTGGAAAGCCGCCGTCTGTGTCCTCTGAGCTGGGACCCGTCTGCCGCCGGGAAGGATCTTAGCTTAGCAGCGACCACACCACACTCCCAGGATGACGACGAGGGCATCTCCGGCAGGGTCCTGGGGACAAACCCTGCTGGCATCTGGCCACGGGGGAAAGACGGGGTGGGGGGCCCAGTGAACTGTGTGGAACTCTAGATCCACCGTCAGCGGCAGTCCGGTCTTTTATATGTTTTAAATGCCGGTTTGTCTGATTTAGTCTGGCCTTGGTTTTTATTATGCCCTGCTGGCATCTGGCCTCTGGGGTGAAGGGGACGACAACAGTCACCACAGTGGCTGGAGATGGGCCCACACGGTCGTCTTCCCCAGCGGGGAGCTTCCCTCCCGTCGGACGGTGGGTCAGAGGACACAGAAGGCGCCGGCAGTGACCAGAAGCCACGTCCAGCCTCCTCTCCCCCAGCCCCTGGAAGCAGATTCCGTCTGGGCACTGACTGCCAGGCTCCAGGAGGTGAGAATCCCTCCACAAATTAACCTCACGCCCAGAAACCCGTCATCGCCGCTTACCGGGATGGGGAAGCACAGTTTCCTCCGAAGAAACCTACATTCGAGCTGACGATTATATTCAGACGGCTAATTAAGAACTAGTTATTCAACCGACTGATCAAAGAACTGTGCATGCACCCAGCTCTCCCCGGAGACTCGGGTCCCCGGCACTGGCATTTGAGCCCAGAAAGAATCCTCGGCCACATCAGGGAGGACACACGTTCGCCAAGAAACCCCCAAGTCTCCATTCACAGTGGTGTCTACTCAGAGGACACACACACACACACACACACACACACGGGAGTCCTCGCAAATGGTCCCAGGCTTCATGAGAAGTCCACGCTGGTGACCGTTGGAACGTGTTACTCTGGGGATGGCCTGATCACTATGAAGTTAATTTTCTGAGCTTCTGAGAAACCTGCCTTCCTAACAACCGAGATGGATGCAAATGAACAAGGGCTCAGCAGCCCGGAGAAGGTCCACGGGGGGTGGCGGCGGCACCCCTAACTCGGGCCGGGTGAGGGGCCCTGTCTGGGCAGCCTCAGGCCAGGCTCTAAGCAAGCGCCGTGGCCCACAGGTGCCGCTTCTTGGAATGGCATCGGGACCGTCCTGCAGGGGTAGTGGAGAGCTCGGCCACCGCCGCACAGCTCCGCACGCCCACCTGAGTGCTTCTCCGGCCTCCACAGGGGACGTTCACCTCTGGACCTTCCTTCACGTCATGTTCCGTTCTCACACAAGAAGTCAAGAAAAACAGCTGAGTGAAAAGCCCTTGAAAATGCTTCCCTCAGAAAACAGTCAGATTCAGACACCTAAATACACACTTTGCATCGAGTTTAATGAGCACTTTGCTACTTTTGATGACTATGATTTCTTTATCTACCTGGTAAACAGAGACCAGGAACCTTTTAGTTCCATTTCACAGAAAACACGTCGCCCGGTGGCCGCTCTCCAGCCGCTTCCCGAGCAGTCGCCCGTGGGCTGCAGGGAGGGGCCACGCACCACCCTCGTGGGAGGTCCCCGCCTCAGCGCTCAGGTGTCCACCGCCCGCCCCAGCAGGGACAGAAGCCCCTGAGGAGCTGGTGGAATCGGGTGTGGACGGGAACGCTTCTGCTCCAGCACCTGTCCAGGTCTCTGGGTCCTGGAAGCAGCCAGGGCCGCACAGTTCTATGAATGTGATACCAGGACCTGTCCCCTGCGGCCTGGAGAGCCTGGAGGGAGGGGCCCTGAGAAGCCGCCGTTCTCAGACACGCAGGCTGTGTTCCCATGCGCACAAACTCCTCGAACTCGTCTTGTGCAGAGGACGCGGCTGCGTTGGTCTGAAGCCCAGGGATGTGCCCCTCATGGTGTGACCTGGGCACCTCCTCAGAGCGCCTGGTCCCTCGGAGGTGTGACTGGCCCGGGTGAGCACACCGCCCGGCCTTGGAGCCACCTCTGGAAGGCTGTGAACTCAAGTCTGAGGGACAGAGAGAGCTGTTTGTCCAGGACTGTCAGCTCTGAGGGCAGAGGAGCCCGAGCTGATGGCGGCCACCTTGCCGCCCCGTGCAGAGGAGCTGCCTGCGAGTGAAGCCACACAGAGGCGAGACTTCTGAGCGATGGGCGAGGTGGGGGCCCAGTGAACTGCGTGGATCTCTAGATCCACCGTCAGCTGCAATCCGGTCTTTATTATGTTTTTTTTTTTTTTTTTTGAGATGGAGTCTCGCTCTGTCGCCCGGGCGGGAGTGCAGTGGCCAGATCTCGGCTCACTGCAAGCTCCGCCTCCCGGATTCACGCCATTCTCCTGCCTCAGCCTCCCGTGTAGCTGGGACTACAGGCGCCCGCCACTTCGCCCGGCTATTTTTTTGTATTTTTTTAGTAGAGACGGGGTTTCACCGTGTTAGCCAGGATGGTCTCGATCTCCTGACCTCGTGATCCGCCCGTCTCGGCCTCCCAAAGTGCTGGGATTACAGGCTTGAGCCACCGCGCCCGGCCTATTATGTTTTAAATGTCATTGTGTCTGATGTAGTCTGGCCTTCTTTTTTATTACCTGGAACCCAAAGAATCTTTAGTTCTATGCCATGTAAAGGAACTATCATTCCAGTCACTCCAGTTTATACCAGAGAAGTTCCAGGCGTAGATGGGCAAAGTGACTGAGTGCACCCAGCCAGGAGCAGGTGCGGCCTTGTGAGGTCCCGTGACCCTAATCCCTGATCAAATGTGTGACTCAGGCTCGAACTGGCATGGGACTCGCGATGCCGGCTTGCCAAATGCAGACTGCGGGGCCCCCACCAGCAAGGATATGGTTCAACAGGTTAGGGCAGGTTCCAGGAATCTCCATTTTTATCGAATGTTCCTGGTGATTCTGAGGCAGCCCACATCTTACTGAAGCCAAATCCACTGTGTGAGGCTGGCTGCATTTGGCCGCCGGGTTTAACATCTGGGTTTAGCACTCAGGATTCTTGCTGGCTGGGGCCAGTGGCTCACACCTGTCATCCCAGCACTTTGGGAGGCCGAGACGGGCGGATCACGAGGTCAGGAGATCGAGACCATCCTGGCTAACACGGTGAAACCCTGTCTCTACTAAAAATACAAAAAACTAGCCGGGCGAGGTGGCGGACGCCTGTAGTCCCAGCTACTCGGGAGGCTGAGGCAGGAGAATGGCGTGAACCCGGGAGGCGGAGCTTGCAGTGAGCTGAGATGGCGTCGCTCACTCCAGCCTGGGCGACAGAGCGAGACTCCATCTCAAAAAAAAAAAAAAAAAAGGGTGTCTTGCCAAGGATCAAAGCCTCGAATATTCCCATAGACTCTCCACTGACCACAGAGGAGCTGGGGAGATGCTGGAGAAGATGCTGTCCCTCCCTGGGTCTCTCCACCGGCTCCAGGCAGGTGTGCACAGGGCAGTGTGTCAGCCTCGGTGTTTGGGACCCGCCAGGCCCGAGAGGGTCAGTGTTAGGGTCGGTGTTTGGGACCCGCTGGGCATGGAAGGTCAGTGTTAGAACCGGTGTTTGAGCCCCGCTGGGCCCCCTGAGAGTCCGTGTTTGTAGAAGGGAAGTGTGTGGTGCAGTGGACCCGTGGCACCCATGCCTTCCTCAAGGTCCTCTTCCTTGGTTCGGGGGCTCAGGCCCAAGTGTCCCCTGCACTGTGTCACGTTCACTCTGGGACATCACAGACTTCAGTCGCCGTTTTGCGCTGGTCTCTAGAAGCTACCGGCAAACGTGTGGCCCACGCTGGTGCCTGAACGGGAAGTAACTGACTTCATTCTGTAGCTGCTTCCTCGGGCCACACGGTTCGTCTACCTCCACTTCCCTCACTCGGATTCCCGCAGGTTTGTGCAGCTTTGCTTCGTATCACGTGCCTTTCTCCCAGGGACGGACCCATTTGGAACGAGGCGGGGCACCCAGCAGACCGGCTCAGTTCCCGCCCCAGAAAGAAGGGCTGCTGCTGAGACCCGAAAGGTCTGCTGGTAAGGGAACGGCTCTGATGATAAAAACCTTCACACCAAAACTCATATTTCATAGGCTCTTCCTGAAGAAAAGTGAAACAAACAAAGTAGGTTTAACTGGATCCATGCCTGCTGGATCCGATACACACAGCAGCAGTATTTATGTTACCAAAAGGGGGCTGGCGAGGGAAGGTGGTCTAGTGGGAGGAGGGAAGCCGTTATGACCGGGAATGTCAATGAATCCGCAGTGTCACAGAATTTTCTAAGAGATGTGGACCAATTTGGTGGCTGGGCTCAGAAGTGGCAAAAGGCAACAGCCATGGGTAAGCGCGTTAGGGTCCGTGACACGCAGGCGGGAATACCGGCCCAGAGCTCCCGGGAGCCTCCCCCCACGCGAGGTGATGAGAAGGCTGGAGCTCCAGCAGCCACGCTGGCAGGGAGCGTGGAAGCCGTGAGCAGGGATGTGCGGCCCAGAAGCGGAAGAGCTCCTGGCCCTGGAGCCCCCGCGAGCTTCACGCTGGCTGCAAGTGCCAGCCGCCACGCTTCCCGTGCGTGGAAGACGACGCGCTCCGTCTCATTTTATCCACCGCGATTTGGGTTTCTGCTGAGGCAGCTGAACGTAATCACAGAGAATACGCCGAACACCACTGCCAAGTGCCATGATGACACGGCAGCTCCCACAGTGCGGCGTCTCACGGCCCACGTCAGCTCCCTCTGTGATGTCCCAGGGTTCGCCGTGGCTGCCGGTCCCCAGGCCGCTGTTTCAGGAGACAGTGGCTGACGACGCCGACCCTGCAGGCCAAGAGGCAGCTCTCACGGCCCAGTAAAAATCCACAACAGGTGTCTTTGGTCTCTCAACATTCCCTGGCTTGTCACCGTTGCCCCCAACCCTGTGAACCGAAGTGAAATATTATTCCCATCGTGTCAGTTGCAGACAAGTCAATCGCAGAGCACGGCACCACATCCATCCCTCCCCTGCTGGTGTCTGGGAAGCCGCGGTCTGTGCTTTCCACGTAAGAGCTCCTGGCCCAAGCCTTTCGAGCAAGGCTGCTTGTCACACGGAGATGTGAACAGAAACAGAGCTGGGTAGGCAGGCGTCTCCAGGGACACCTGGAAGAGGGACGGTGCGGCTGCCATCCGGCCGGGTTTGCAAGAGGCTCTTCCCCTGCAGCGTCTCACATGTGCCTCGCAGGGGCCCTTGGAGGTGCGCATCCTCGCCCCAGCGTTGCAGACAAAAAGGAGGCAGCCTGTCATGGTCACCCAACAGGTGCTCTGCCCGTCGGATGTGCATTCGTGTCTGCCTGAGCCTAAGCCTCTGCCTGTTCTCCGGAGCATCACTCTGTGTGGACAGGCTGTGACCAGGAGCCACTACAGCCCGGCCCAGGTGTGCCGTAAACCCAGCCGGGCCTTCCATTTCCAGGCCCTCTGAGGGATGTGCCATTGGCCTCTGAGGCCCTGAGCTCCACGTGGGGAGACCTCAGCCCCAGGCTGGCACCTGCCATGGCTCCTGCAGAAGCAACCACGGCCCCCAAAGACAAGACGCCCTGCACAGAAGGCAGGTCCACAGGCCCTGAGCCCTGGCCACATAGATGAAGGAAAAAGAAACGAAGCACTGCCCAGAAAATCCATGCCCTTGGGCTAACATGTACTGGAAGAGGCCAGGCAATCTTTCCAGGCTGTTTGTGCCACAACAATTAAGCAGTTGGCTTAGAAAGCCTCAAGCCTGCGATCTCGGCGACAGCCTCGCTTTCACGGAAATGCACAAGCCGGTCCGTCGCTTGTAATAATATAACGACGAGTCTTCTGTCGTGTTTACGGCTTGAGAAAGACAGGGCAGCAAGTGACAGGTCTTGGTAATGTCTCCAGTAACGTTTCTTTCTTTCGTTGCATCCCTGTGGAGGGTGCAGAGTTGGTGGGGAAGAGGCGAAGCGCTCCTGCAGCTGCTGATGGATGTGCATGGGAGCCCGTAGAGGCTGTTTTTTCATTCCAAGGGAAAAGGAAAAAGAAGAATCAGAAAGGCCCCCGTCCCCTCCCTCCCTCCAGGCCCGACTGTGTCCCAAAAGGAGGCTGGCCACGGACCCTGGCTTGTGGGACGGCCACTGGTTGCCTTCCGGGAGGTCTTCATCTGCGGTCTCCCCCTCTGATGTCTCCAGGTGTTCCAGGACCCTGCAAGCCAAATCCACTCCCGGAAAACAGCTCCTGTGTTTGCAGGGGCTCTATTCAGAGGCAGCTCCGACAAGTCCCTCCTGCGCCGTGAGGCTCTCCAGGCTGATTTCGCCACCTCTGCTCCGGGGGAGGGAGGCCTCTGAGGCAGGGAACAGCCCAGCCCAGGCATTTGCGGAGGTGACCACTGGATCCTGCATAGGGCCAACCTTCTGCCACCTTCAGGAGTGCCCCAGATCCGTGTCCTCCAGCCCAGACAACCCCACATGTCCCATGAAAAAAAGCACCCCACCGAGGTGCGGGCTGGAAGCCTGTTCAACACTGTCCAGCTCTGCTACAGAAACCTCCCGGGTCCCGCGGAGCGCAGTGTGGAGCGGAGCAGGTCCGGGACCAGAGCAGGGTGGAGGGCACAGACGGGCCAGGGCCGCCCTGGATGGCGGCTGCAGGTGGAGTTCTAGAAAATTATCAGGATGATGACAGACCAGGGCCGGCGGCCACCGTTGAGGACCAGCCCCCAGAGAACGCTGAGGAGAAAGAAACTGACGTCGACCGTATTTTACTCTCAGTCACTGAAGTTTCTGGGCCGTTAAAGGGGTTGGCAGAGAAACAGGCTGAGTCCCTCCAACCCCTCGGAACCTGTCCTGACAGGAGAGACCTCCATCAGGAGCCGGGGGGCCTCTGCGCACACAGGGCCCGGCGTCCCCATGCCCCTGCTGCTGGAAGCCTGGGACCTACCAACCGGCCCTGAGGGCCGGGGGAGAGGAGGGCCTGGGCACGGGGGCTGGGCAGTCACCCTCACACCTGAGGCGCAGCTCTGGACGGGGCAAGCCCTAGAAACTCCAGCCGCCGGTGAGCGGGAGCCACTGCCTGAGGGGGCCTGGGATCTGGGGTCCTCCCCTCACTGGCTACAGCGGGAAGAGGCCTTAGTCTTCGTGTGCTCAGCCGTGAGAAGCCTAGACACGCTTTGCTGTCATTTTCTCACTTAACAAAGACGGAAAATCAGCCTCACACTGCAGCCTCCTGTTCTTCTCATTTCAAAGGCCTTATTAACTGGTTAATTCCCAGGTTAAGCCAAGTAACCCGGCAGGTGACAGGAGAGCTGAAGGTTCCACGCCTGCTCCAATTAATGTCTTCTTAGACTGGAGAGTTCAGATTCACTCTCTAAAGTGACTCAGGGACAGAAAATTCACTGACTTACGAAAAGGTCGGTCTCCATGACTGACAGCTTCGTATCACAAAGAAAGGCATTTGTGGAGCAGGGACATTTGATCACTGGGAATTACTGACTCCCAAGCCCAGAAAATGCCACTTGATACACCGGCAAAGGACCTCCATTAGAGCAAAGGGAATCAGACGGCACTGGTGAGATTAGCAGTTCCAGCGGCTCCCAGAGCTCGGAGCTCCCGGCCAGGGCAGCCACGTGTGAGGGGCTTCTCACCAAAGGCAGGTGAGCTTTCCGCTGAGGCTTCAGAAACAAACCGGTTTTACAGGCAGGCTTTAGGTTAATGGTACACTTTTAAAATGAAATAAAACACGAAACTACCTTGTATTGGCTCGTATGAGGGATCTGGAGTCATCAACCTCTTGCATTGGTTTTACGTTTGCAGACGTAAAATGGCGTGGTTATCTCAGGGTCAAGCTC
Source organism: Chlorocebus sabaeus (assembly GCF_047675955.1). Taxonomy (NCBI): domain Eukaryota; kingdom Metazoa; phylum Chordata; class Mammalia; order Primates; family Cercopithecidae; genus Chlorocebus; species Chlorocebus sabaeus. Next base: position 21,574,843 of record NC_132931.1, read on the forward strand.
GAATTGGTAATTCTGGGTCAGTCCCTCTGGCCTTTCTAGAGGTATTTGAAAATACTGATGTGATCCTCACAGGACTTCTCAGATCTCCTGAGGGCAGCGTCCTCGGCCAGGACGTGCTCAGGGAAGACCACAGGAGCATCTGTCGAATAAATCAGCGATTTCCCGCAATTAGCCTAAGAGTTAACTATAATCCAACTACACAAACCAGGTGTACCACGAAGTAAGTAAACCTCCTTAGAAAGCAGCTGAGCATGATGACCAATATTTGAAACTGTGGTATCTGTATAATTGCAGTAATACTGCAATAGTCAACATATGTATAATTGCAATACACAACCTACAATAATTTGATGTAATCAGTGAAGATTTTACCTAGTGGGTAAAAAGCAGCATGTGCTGGTAATAGATGGGCTGGTAAACATTTCACAGCTGGATCTCAGGAACAAAAACACGTGCATGTGTATACATGGATCAGTTTATTATAAATTTTAGTGAAATAAAGCATCTGCAGCGTACAGTTTACAAATGTAGTATACGGTACCCATTTTTGTAAACTGTATATGACCAACTGATTCTCGCAGAAAACGTCTGTTCATGTCTGGCAGACCTGTATCTGCAGGGAGCCTACAGTCGTATTTGACCAGGGAGGGCAGGCCCTACGCAAATGTTGGTGAATGTTCTCATTTGCATTAATGAGTGAGACAAACCAAAACAACAAAACAGTCAGTGTGAGCTCTCGTTTGTCAGCTTGAGTCATTGTGTCTAAACGCCGGAAGATTTCCTTAATTTTTTCACTCTCACAGCGTAATGGCTTCAACACTTTCAAGTCTCATCTGCATCATTAACGTCTTCACCACCACTCTGAGTCAGAGGCCAGCCCTGGTTTGCAGCACTTGCTGACGTCTGCTGCGTCAATGCACCCACCGTGACCCACTCCAAGCTTCCACCTCGGCAGGGCCGAACAGGAGCAGGTGGCCTGGGACGCCTAAGAAAGGAGATGTCTCCTGTGGACCATCCAGGCTGCTCTCGGGGAGGCTGGCCTGTGGACTTCATCCATGGGCTTCCATGGCCTCTGGCTTCCAGTCCTGCTTTGCCTTTGGCGACCCCTGGCAGGGACTGGCAGGAGACAGGAGGATGAGGTCCAGGTCTTATTCTCCTATGAGGTCATCTTAGTCTGTCTCTGGCCCTCGGTGAAGGTCACGGCATCTTTCGAGGTGACTCTGTGCCACCTGACTTCCAGAATCCATTAACTGCCCCTCCCTCTTCCCTTCAGACCAGGGTGAGAAGAGCTCTGCTATTATTAGGCCCAGAACACGGCACTTTTCTGGTAGTTTTCCAGCACTCGGCCTACGTCTGTGCAAACAGTCCCCTGACCAAGCCCTCTGGGGATGACGCTAAAGTGCCCCGCGTTCCCGCTGGGACACCGACACAGAACCCGGAGAACAGCAGAGCTCCCCAGAGGACAGCCTCACGGCGCGCACAGTGAACGGCCCGTTCAGGTTCTCCAAGACATCAGAGGGGTCCCAGACAGAGCTCTCCAGAAAAAATAACAATTCCACGTAGCTGCTAGCGTGAGACGCCGGATCAGCCCGAGCGCGTGGGGGACGGCACCTCATGCTTTGCCACGGTGTGAATGTTTGCAGCCCCCGAATTCCTGTGTTGAAATCTTCACCCACAAGGTGATGGTCGTAGGGGGTGGGGGCTTTCCGAGGTGCGTAAGTCCTGAGGACCCATCGTCGTGTCCTCACGATGGGATGAGTGCCCTTATAAATGGGGCCCAAGCTGGAGGGCGCTGTGAGGCATGGGCCCTCCCCAGATGGCGCCTTGGTCTTGGACTTCCCAGTCCCCAGAAATGTGAGAGATGAATGTCTGTTATTTTAAGCTCCCCAGTCAGTTACAGCAGCCAGACAAATTTCTACCAAAAAGAATAAAATAGCAATTAGAAGTTTAAGAAATAGATCTTAGTTTAAATACAAATAAACTTCAATGTGGCAGGATTTTAAAGAAACAATGGAGTACAAGGAAAAAGCACATCTGACCTTGAGGCTGGGAACGATTCCTTTGAGTGGCTCAGGGGTCACGGTCCTGGGCCTCAGGGAGGGACATATTCTCCCAGCAGACGGCTCAGCCCTGGTGCACACCCTTCACACAGACGTGCACCAGGGGAAGTTCAGTTACGGTCACAGAGCTAAATGCATACTTCACCAGCTATAAAAGTAATCCTCTGATAGGATCTGGGAGATGAAAGAGGGAGTGTGGAGGGAAGGGTGGGGTCGGAACCTCCTGGCATTATAGGGTAGTGACCATCAGCCACTGTCAGAAACGATGCAACAAGAAATGGCCTTGAGTACATTCATCTAAAGCAACAAAGGCAACCACAGACAAGCCAGGCCTGCTCCCACCACTGCCACTGCTGCCGCGAGGGAGGAGGCCAGCAGAGCCCGAGTCCCTGGGGCGTCAGTGCCCCCGTGCTGCTGGTCCCCGCTCACCTCTGCCCGTTTTCGGGCTGTTTGTGCTGACACCTGTACCTCTCACTTGGTGGTCTTTCCTCCATCCCTTCTTGTTTGCCAAGCCCCTCTTACCGTGTAGCACTTTAAAACAGCTCTTCTCTGCGGAAATCTGTTTATTCCAAAGCTCTTGGGCAGTGTTATAAATATTGGTTTAAAACATTAGCCAAGGGATTATTGATAAAATATAAAATAGAAACTATTTCTCAAGAAAACTTCATCTGAAAACACACCAGTTTCCCCTCACCTCCCCTGAGTAGAGGGACCAGAGGGCACGCCAGGACCTGTCTCAGGGTGAAGGTCACTTCCTCACGCCTCTTCCACGTGCTTCCCAGGAATCCCCCCGGGAATGGCTTGGAAAAAAAATCTGTGACAATGGAGAACAGTTGCCCCGAAAGAAACGTGCACATAAACAGGTCTTCCAGCTAGAGGAAAAAAGTTCTGCATCAAAAATTCAGATTGCTGAGCTTGGTGGCTCATGCCTGTAATCCCAGCACCTTGGGAGGCTGAGGCAGCAGTCTGAGACCAACCTGGACAACACGGTGAAACCTGGTCTCTACAAAAAAAACAAAAAAGTTAGCCAGGCATGGTGGCACCTGCCTGTGGTCCCAGCTACTCAGGAGGCTGAGGTGGGACGATCGCCTGAGCCTGGGAGGTCGAGTGAGCCATGATCACACCACTGCACTCCAGTCTTGGCAATGGACTGAGACCCTGTCTCAATGATCAATGATAATAATAATTCAGACAAACCAGGTCGAAAGATGTCCTGAGATGGGGAACTCAGGACCCAGCAACCTGGGGTGGACGCTGTGGCTGATGGATATGGAAAGGGCAACATGAAACGGCTCTGGGAGGTATCTTATTTCTTGCTGTTGTTACTCCCCTTGACCGCTGAAAGCCTTTCCGCTCCCCAGAATCGAGTAAGGAGCTTCTGGACAGAGGTGGGGAAGGAGCCCCAGTGACCGCGTCTTCCTGCCCAGGGCCATGTTACTTAACTCCGTTTAAGTGAGGGGGTATGAACAGGTCATGTTACTGTCACAAGCACCCGATTTCATTCTCCATCTGCAGCAATGAAAACTGCGTAACGACATCATTAAATACCCCAGAATTATAATTAATTCTTATTAGCCAACAGAATCTGAGTGCACTGAAATCTCTATTAGCCGGGACTGATGTAGCCACAATGGCCATGCTGTAGAGGCCAGGTGCAGTGGCTCACGCCTGTAATCCCAGCATTTTGGGAGGCCGAGGCGGGTGGATCACGACGTCAGGAGTTTGAGACTAGCCTGGCCAGCATGATGAAACCCCATCTCTACCAAAAATATAAAAATTAGCTGGGTGTGGTGGCACGCACCTGTAATCCCAGCTATTTGGGAGGCTGAGGCAGGAGAATTGTTCGAACGCGGGAGGCGGAGGTTGCAGTGAGCCGAGATCGCGCCACCGCATGCCAGCCTGAGTGACAGAGCCAGACTCCATCTTGGGCCGGGGGCGCGGGGAGGAAGAGGAGAGAGACCAAGATGCAATATCATCTATAACAAGTTAAATACCATCTATAACAAATTACAATCCAAATTCTAGGTGGTGTTCTGGGACTGGTTCACATCCAGCTTGGTCTGGCCTTGCCACTCCCACAGGGCAGGACACACTGAGGTCTGCCCAGGGGGTCCTGCTCTGGGGGCCAGGCTCCCACCTTTCTGCAGGCCCAGGTGCCCCCTATTCCTGCAGCCCCTTCTGGACCCAGCCTGTCCTCATCTGAAACTCGGGGCTGCTGGCCTGGCATGATCCCTTCACTGTTTCTCACTAATACGTACTCTCGCCTCTTAAAAGATGACAAAGACCCTCTCCTTTGACACACTCGAGTCAGGCTGCTCTGAGCCCTCCCTGTGACCAGTCCCTGACCTTGGCCGGTTTAGGCCGATTTAGCAAGAATCCTGCTGAGTCGGTTTAGTGAAAATCCCCTATCCTTGGTCCCTGATCAAAGTCCTCAACTCCCACCTTCGGTCTGTGACCACGCTGCCTGCCTTCCGCAAAACTCCTGTGTCTGCAGCCAGAACCGCCTTGCCTCTGACTCTTCCTCTTAGTAATTTTCTCCCCACCCCGACCCAGCGCCTGGGCTGTCAAGTCCCACTTTTTCTATTTGGAGTTGAGCTGGATCTGCCTCCCCTAACCCAACATCTCGCTTTAGCAGCCCCCCTTGAATAAAGGCGGCCTTGCCCTCTTTAACAAGCACAGTCTGGGACAGGACATCCCCCTCCATCCCAGTGCCCATGCACCCTCAGCCACAGTCCTCAGACCTCAAGAAACCCAGCGGGGCCGGGCGCGGTGGCTCAAGCCTGTAATCCCAGCACTTTGGGAGGCCGAGACGGGCGGATCGCGAGGTCAGGAGATCGAGACCATCCTGGCTAACACAGTGAAACCCCGTCTCTACTAAAAAATGCACACACACAAAAAAACTAGCCGGGCGAGGTGGTGGACGCCTGTAGTCCCAGCTACGGAGGCTGAGGCAGGAGAATGGCGTAAACCCGGGAGGCGGAGCTTGCAGTGAGCTGAGATCCGGCCACTGCACTCCAGCCTGGATGACAGAGCGCGACTCCGTCTCAAAAAAAAAAAAAAAGAAACCCAGCGGGTGACAGGCGTGGGTGTCACCAGGGCCAGAACTGCTGGTGGGAGCACAGCAGCCCGGGAGCACTTTACAGGTGAGCAGGGCCTGGACGGGGGCTTCTCTGCAGCCCTCCCCCGGGGAGGACTCTGGGCCCCCGCCCTGGGGGCTGTTGCCCTGCTGTCTCCGCGACCTTGGGGCTTCACTTAGCACCCTCAGGCCAACACATGGCCTCTCCATGCACCCACACGGGGCCTCTCCTAGTCCCCGGCCTGCCTGTGTCTGGCCTGCGGGTCACCAGCAGGCCTGCGGGTCACCGAGTGTGCACGTGGCTGCCCTGTGGAGCCCGAGGGCCCAGGGAGAAGCAAAGGGGGCCAGGTTCACACTGACTCAGCTTCCTCTGCCCCAGCGTCCCTGCCCCCTTCTGCCCTCCACGGCCCCCAGGGCCTGCGTCCCCATCTGCAGGGGGCAGGTGCCCGCGCTCTCCAGGCCGCTCTCCGGGCGCCCCCGCCCTGCTCCCTCCCCCTGCACAGCCCGAGTCCAGCCTGCTCGCTGTCCTCAGGACTGTCAGGACCGCCAGTGGGGACCGGCCAGGGCGGTCAGGCCCGGTCCGGGGCCCCAGGTCCCGCGTCCCCGCCGAGGCCAGGCAGGGAGCCCCGAGATGACCCGCGGCGCCCACGCGCCGGGAGAAAACCTAAAGGACGAACCTTCCCGAGTACATAGAAGAACGGTTACTATTTATTTCACAACTTGCTTTTTTTTTTACTTGCTAAAGAGGAAAACCTTACGCTAAACATAAAACGACTAGGAGCCCTTGCGCCTGCGTGGCTGGCGCGCGCGCCTTTAAACCTGAGGCCACCGGCGCTCAGCCCCGCACCCGCGCAGGGCGGCTCCTGCGCATGCGTAGGGTCCTGCGCATGCGTAAACAGAAGGGCTCGGCGCCAGGCCCAAGACGGCGCCAAGGGAGCGGACGGGCGGGGGAGGAGGGGGCCTCTGCGCAGGCGCAGAGAGGAGCGAGCGACTCCTGCGCATGCGCGGAGTGAAGGGCCGGGAACAGCGTGGGGCGTGAGGAAGCCGTTGGGGGAGGACCCCGAGGCGGCGTCTGGGAGCCGGCAGGAACACATGGTTGACCAGAGAGAGACTCGCATGTGCACGGAGCAGACGAGGTGACTGGGGCGTTGCGCAGGCGTGCTGCAGAGGCGGGTTGTCATCGGCGCAGGCGCCGTGTGAAGGAAGCCCCGGCGCCGGCGCAATGTGGAGGCGGCCGGACTCGGCGCAAGCGCGGTGTGGAGGAGGCGCTGGCGCAGGTGCAGACGCAGGCGGGGCAATGGCCGCCGAGTGTCTAGGGCCGCCCTGCGCTCCTCCCCCGCGTCTCGTGGGCCGCCCTGCGCTCCTCCCCGGCGTGTCGTGGGCCGCCCTGCGCTCCTGCTCCGCGTCTCATGGGCCGCCCTGCGCTCTTCCCCCACGTCTCAACGGCTGGGCCTGCGGGTCTCTCTGGCAGGTGCCGTCGCGTCTCTTGGGGGCCTGGCCATGTCCTCCCGCCTGGCCACGCCCTTCTGCACCCGTTTTTTGTTGAGATTTCCATCCCCTGCACAGAAAGTGTCCTTTAATTACTCCAGTGTTTTTTTACTTTTTGAGAAACAGTTTGCACTTTTTGAAACAGAAGAATGTCAAAAAAAAAAAAAAGAGTTTAACCTTCAGGTTATATTTTAGTGAATGATACTAATTTATGTTCCAAAGTTGTATGGGATTTCTAAAATTCTAGTTTATCTGAGTGTATGCTGCCAATCATAATTATGGTTATTGTTATTGTGAACCACAGAAATAACCAAATTTCCTTGTCCATTGTGTCTTTATGAGTATTTACAGTCATTTCCGCAGTTAATTGCTTCATGCTGATATAGTTTCTGAAAACTTCACAAGCACACGAAATCGTAGAACATGGTGTCTTTTAGGAGGTTCATGAAAGGATGGGAAGGACACTGAAAAGCACTGTTGAATACAGGTTTCTAATAACTTCAGAATCCCATCATTTGGACTGGGTGAGAATTGCTGAAATTTTAATGAAAAGACTGACTGGCTTATAAAACTGCTAACCTAAATAGAATAAAAGTTAATTGAATACCGAGGAAATACTTCACCAGGTTTGCATGCTAAATCAGCCAATACTGAAGTTGTTTAGATACACAATTTGAGTGAACTCCATGGTCTAAGTCAAATTACCTGTGGTAACCCATCAGTTATCCACGGTGTGCACCCAATTTGGAGAAACAGCTGGCCCCCAAGAGCACATAAGTCTGATGTTAGTCATGGACTCATGGAGAAGCAGAATGGCTGCCTTGTCCCAACTTCCTGAGTCCTTAAAGCTTTTGTTATTAAAAGTTATGCATTCCATGACTCATCCCGGAAAAGATAAAATGATCCAAATTAAATGTATTGGTGTGGTGACTTATAAATGGTTAAAATAGTTTATAACCAATGTTTAGTTTGTCAAACCCATATTCCTGGGAAGACAAAGCTTCACGTACATTTGGCTACCTGGTGAGCCATTTAAACATTTATAAAGGGATTTCGTTCAGTTGTCATTTTAAATGTATGTGTTCTGGTTGTATGAAAGCTTTCCCATGCTTCAGTGTATTTCACCAGGTAAAGAGCCTTTTTTTTTTTTTTTTTTTTTTTTTTTTTTTGAGACAGAGTCTCACTCTCTTGCCTAGGCAGGAGTGCAGTGGCACGATCTCAGCTCACTGCAAGCTCTCCCTCCCAGTTTCACACCATTCTCCTGCCTCAGCCTCCTGAGTAGCTGGGACTACAGGTGCCTGCCACCACACCCAGCTAATTTTGTAATTTTAGTAGAGACGGGGTTTCACCGTGTTAGCCAGGGTGGTTTCCATCTCCTGACCTCGTGATCCACCCGCCTCGGCCTCCCAAAGTGCTGGGATTACAGGCCTGAGCCACCGCGCTCGGCATAAAGAGCTTTTTATGGTTCACTGAGGACAATCAACCCCTTCACAGTCTAGAACCCAAAGATGGGATCTTCTGAGAACATCAGAAAAAAACTGCCCTTGGCATCCACACTGCAACAAAACCTCAGGATCTTGAAACTTGGGGTCATAATCTCACAACTGAGCAGGGTCACTCCACCTCTTGGAACTGTACATCCATTGAAACCATTAAAGTAAAGTTAACCAGGGAAGTTTCTCCCCAGAAGAAGATGGCATCCTTGATGTGAGCAGCTCTTTCCGAATATCATGGATCAAGACCTCTTACTATCATGAGAACAATAGAAGTGAGAAGGGGGTCTGTTGTGTGCACTTATGGGTTATGCTTTTATTTGTGAAGGATTTTGCAGCCAGCTTTGTACACGGATAATCTTATAACTTGATAGATAAAAGATGAAGGCCCGATGTGTCATAGGTGAGAAACTTAAATGGTACATATGGTGCCTCACAATCATTCAGAAACAGAACATTGGTCCACTCCTCTTAACCCACGCCATGGGTTAAAGAGAGCATTGCCAGGAGGCCTCCTTCTTCTAGAAGGGCATCACTTGTTAGGTCCTTTTTCCATGGTTTGGAACACAAAAGGCAATGACTAGAAACGTATCCCTCAAGATAGACTCTGTAGCAGATTCTACTGCAACGGCTGCACAACAGATGTTAAATTCTCTTGTGAAAGTTACGCTAAATAATAGAATTGGCTAAACAGGAAAGTATCTGTGCAGCTGCTGGCACTTAGGGCCTATGGAGAAAACTTCAGGTATTACAGAGATTCTGTTGTAGGGAATTAACGAAAAGATCACTGCGTTAAGTCAAAGAATGAGCTTTATCTAGCTCATTCTTTGGTCTCTTTGAGTTGAGGTGGTTTGGTTTATGGGGACCCTGGGTAAGGAGCATCCTCCAAATCCTTGGTGTTGCCCTCTCAGTAGTCATAATAATGGTCTCCCTGGTGCACTGGATTCTCTGAAAGGTTTTAAATGTTTGCGTGAAGCCATCTTTAGGATGTCAAATGGTGTCTCTTCCACTGCATGACAAGAGCTGAAAGAAATGTGTGACCATGAGCACACTGTAACCTGTGAGTGACATGCTGAGACCGGAAACCCAAAATGATAGTAACGGAGATGGCACTGATGGCACTAACGCCCTAAGCTTTGGTCACTCTCTTGCCTAAGTGAGAACCTGACCAAAAGGGGGGAATTTTTTAAACAAAATGGTGGGAGGCCATTGTTTCGGACTGAGCCCTAGGTCCCAGCAGACCAAACCAAACCAAAATGGCGTCATTCGTGCTAAATGTGACGTAATTTAATTAAGACTTTAAAGAAACACGTGGGTCCTAGAACAGACCAGGTTTTGTTTTTCTCTTGCAAACAGGACTTTCCAGCATAAGGTGGTATCCTCAACTCAGTCCTTGTTCCTACCTTTGCAAAACTCGCTGTTCTACTGCTTCCTAGTGGGTTTCAGGACCAATGGTGATAGTGACATCAGTAACTCACGTTGTGGTCAATCTCTCAAAACTGAGAAAATGACCAAAAAGGGGGAATTGTTAAATCGAACTAAATACGGTTTGAACACACTGCTGAATGTTCAAACTGTTTAAAGAAGGCAAATGCCAACCTGTAACTGATCCAGGTGCTTCTGTACCTCCCTTCCCTTTCTTTGTCTATAAATCTTCCACCACGTGGCTGTACTGGAGTCTCGCTGAATCTGCTCTAATTCTGGGGGCTGCCCGATTTGCAAATCATTCATTGCTCAATTAAATGCCTTTACATTTAATTCAGCTGAAGTTTTCTTTTAACAAGAGTAAGATAAGAACATGTGTTCTTATGGCCCAGAATGGACAGATCAGTAGCGTTCCTCGTCGTTCTTTTGTGGCCGGTTTCATGTAAATATTTTGTGTGTATTATAATAGAATTCGATTTTAATGAATATACTTTAAAAGCAACTTTTTTTTACTCTTCTTCACCATGAAGATGGAGAAAGTAAGAAGGGCTGTCTTCTGGTTCCGTTTCTTTTCTGGACAGTAAGAAGGGCTGTCTTCTGGTTCCGTTTCTTTTCTGGACAGTAAGAAGGGCTGTCTTCTGGTTCCGTTTCTTTTCTGGGTATAAGGATGTTTATCTTACTGTGTCTTCATTGTCCTCAAACCTCAAGCAGTCACTGATATCTTGTGGATGACAGCTTTTATCATAGTGTTAAATGGCAGATTTATTTACTTGGCAAACATTGTCAAGTCTCAAAAAAATTACCCCATGGTCTTGCCTTCTTTCCTCGTGAATTGCCTTCCTCTGATGGAGAGGATTTGATCTGTTCCCTGCTCGTCAATTTTTCTAGCTTCTCTGGGATGTCTGCTCTGCATATCACCTGGGGAATTAAGAAATAATGGCTTCAGCAAGAAACAAGGCAGGAAAGTGCAGTACCTGGGAGCCATCCAGGGAAGGAGCTGTCCCCAAAGGTGGGAATGGCCCTGGGCAAGGGTTCTCGCTGTGACTTCACTCAGACCAGACCACCTTGACCTTTTCATCACTGTGCCTCAGTGAAGTTGATTCTCTGATCCGTTACTGAATCATCATGAAATCTCCTTTGTACGAGAGTTGCAGGACTCTGCCGTGTGAATCATGCAGGGTTTGGGAGAGAGGACTTTCTACCTCCATGCTTTTCCTGTACCTAAATGGAACGAAAATCAGAACTGTTGCTTATTCTTAAAATTCAAATTCCCTTATCCAGTGTTACAAAAGGACTCCAGTTTGCCCCCCAAATTGGTCTATTAAGAATATAATGATGACTCTTCCTCCAAATCCCACAATATGAGCTTTTCTAAAATAGCTGTAGAAACAAATATGACGATATTCCAAAATTCCTGCGCTCGGGCTTTATTTTGAATTAGAGTTATTTGTGTATCTAATTTGTATCCCCTGAAGCATGATGAGCCATCTGAGGCCAGGTCCGGCCATGGCATGTGTGCCAGAGCACCTGCGAGAATGGCTTACGGGCTGTCCGTCTCTCCTGAACGTGAAGGGATGAGCACCCACCGTGAGCCACCATCCGTGTGACCGGCCTGTGACTGCCTCCAGCTCACACAGAACCTCTGCACACAACGGAGAAAGGCCTCCCCTGGGTGAATGGGGTGGGAAACGTGTGCCCCTCCAGGTGGCTGGTGAGCAAAGTGCTGCGCTGGGCAGGGTATGACTTGTTCAGCTCCGTCAGGGGCCCTGTGACGAGACAGGCTCTGACCCTGCCCTCTTGTAGCTGGTGTGTACGAGGGGTAGCCCAATAAATCAATAAGCAAGTCCATGCTGTCATTTCAGGTGTTAGCCAGGGAGGGGCCGAGTAGGGGCCTGGGTAATAGGCAGTGCCATGTGTGAAACATTAAAAAGTGTGACAACCAATTTTACATACCGAGTAGTTAATATTTCAACTTGTTCCCCATTTTGGTTTTAGTTCATTCTAGCTTTCTTTTGATTTTCTGCGTTTCTTTGACACTAGTTTTGTGCCGGGTCCGGCCAGCCCAGGTGAGTCCCACTGCGTGGCTGCTTTGGGTAAAGATTGAAGCCTCCCCTCCAGAGGCTGCAGCACCAGTCTCTGTGTGTGGCCCGATCACAGCACTCAGGCGACTCTGGCCAGCAAGAGTGTCTCGGGGTCGCTGGGTCTCCCCTCAGGCCTCCAACTTGCTGGGCCTGCCTGGGCGGCCGAGGGGCTGCATGTGTCTCCACGTAGTGTGAACACAGTGTCTGAAGGTACTCCAGGTTCCTCGACAGACTTCAGGAGAAGATTCTCTAAGCAAAGCTCACAAAGAAGCAATCTGACTGAGGCAGGGTAGGGGAAGTGGGTTGATACCGAAATACAGGGAGAAGTGCCCTCGTGTGCTGAGGGTGCTTTGGAAAGATTTCGGGTGACTCAGTCGCGGTCAGGCATCTTGTGAAGACGGGATAACTGTGGGCCTTTCTGCAGCGTGGACAGCAGGTTCCCTCTCCTGGCTGTTCCCTTGCCTTCGGATTTGGGGGGTTTCCCCTGGCAGGACTGGGCCCCCCTGCAGACAACGGGGACCTTCCAGAGTCTGGGAAAATAGACCAGACCAGGTACTGGGACGCAGGTCACCAGGAGCCTGCCGCGTGGGGCCCCACGGTGAGGCCCTTCCTGGGCCTGTGGCCTCCTCAGTACTGTGAGGCTGCCAGGCTGAGAGTTTCGTTCCAATCTGAAGTCCTGCTCTAGAGAACTCAGGAAAACCTGCACCCGTGTGGTCTCCTGGTCTCCTGGTCTCCTTGGGTGTGGTGAGGGCAGAGACCCCTCTACAGGCCACAGAGGATTCCACTGAGGCTCATCCAGACCTGTTGCTCCAAGGACCGACCCAGTCCCTAGGGTTTGTCCCTGAAGCAGTCACTGCCCACACGTGCATCCTGCCCACACTATGCTCACACGTGTCACACGCCTGGCCTGCCTTCCACACACGAGTGCTCCCACACGCTGAGAATTAGCCTGTCCTATGAAGGGCCACGAGTTCTCGTCCATCCTCCTGCCGTCGGACGTTTGATGCTATTGGGGTTTGGAGATATTGTAAATAAGGCTGATAAACATTCTTTTGCAGACACGATTTTTATTTCTCTTGGAGAAACACCCAGGAGCGTGGTCGCTGGGCGCTGTTGGGAGAGTGGCTATTCCGTTTTGTACTCCCAGCCGCGGGGAACGAGAGTTCCAGCCCCTCCGCGTTCTTCCCAACGTGCTGTTGCCAGCCTCTCGCTTTCCAAAGGCATGTTGCTAGTGGGTGTGAAATACACCCAATTTCTGTTTATTTTAAGCTCAATTCCTTTAAGTGTTTTCTTCCTAGTCCCCAGAGTGGCTTCTGTCCTGGAATGCAGGTGTGAACGGTGCCGAGCACTGGACCACCGAACGCGGGTGTGAACGGTGCCGAGCACTGGACCACCGAACGCGGGTGTGAACGGTGCCGAGCACTGGACCGTAGGTAGCTCCAGTGGGAGGGTTTCGGCCGTGGAAATGAGTATTTGAATTAGGCCCAGACTACAGAGTCAGGAATTGCTGGCACAGCCTGTCTGCATTTTGTTTTGGCTTCGAACTTTACAACATTCATTTTAAATTCTGAGGCCTTAGGTCCTAAGAAAAAGTGTTATCTGGAACAAATGCAGTTGCCAAAATCTACGATGCCTTTGCTTTGCGCCAGACCCTGGAATGACCATTCCTGGTTCACAGATGTCTATGAGGCCTGCCCAGGGACCAGGCCCCGTGCGTGGACTCTGACCCATGCAGGAAGCCGCAGAGCCCGCCTACCCCGCCTGGCTGGCATCTGCCCCAGCGCCGTACCGGAGCGCTGCTGCACATGCAAACACAGCACCCTTGGCTCTTGGCAGGCCGGTGTCTGCTCATCACAGACAAACCTCTACTCCAGATTGAGGAGCATGTGGTCCCACTGTCATGTTCCACCCCCAGCACAGGCCTCAGTGACTGATCATGGCCGGTGCTGCTGTGAGCATGGACGCAAGCTCTGCTTCCCACAGCAAACCCCAGACACCCACTTCCAACGGGGAGGGCTCCCCCCCGACAGCAACACAACCCCAGACACCACTTCCAACGGGGAGGGCCCCCCCGACAGGAACACAGCCCCAGACACCCACTTCCAACGGGGAGGGCTTCCCCCCGACAGGAACACAGCCCCAGACACCACTTCCAACGGGGAGGGCTCCCCCCGACAGGAACACAGCCCCAGACACCCACTTCCAACGGGGAGGGCTCCTCCCCGACAGCAACACAACCCCAGACACCACTTCCAACGGGGAGGGCCCCCCCGACAGGATCACAGCCCCAGACACCCACTTCCAACGGGGAGGGCCCCCCCCGACAGGAACACATTTCTATATCCAGGCTGATGAATACTGAGACAAAAAGCACCACCGTCCTGCAGACATCCCTTTTGCTTTGGGGGCGGTGGCGTGATGCCACAATAACCAACCTGTGCTGCCTGAGTGGCCCTTCGGGGTCGGGTCACAGCCAGTCAGGCACCAGCCCCTTCCACGCCGCCGCGCAGACTTGCGGTGGGTGCGTCTGTGACAAGCATTCTGCCCACGACCTGAAATACATTGAGCCTTCCCTGCATATTCCAAGTCTTTCTCTGGTGATGGAAAAACCAAACTCTAAAATATTTTGAAGAGGTTTCTTCTGAGCCAATGAGTGACACAGCCAGACAGACACAGTCCCAGCGAATCCTGAGAACGTGCGCCCGAGGAGATGGGATTGCGGTTTGGTTCGACGTCTCAGGGAGGCAGGAGTCACAGGCAAAGACATACAGCCATGCATGGCAGGTCCAGGCTGGCTCGGCCTGTGGAGGCGGGACATCTTGAAGGAGGCTTACAGGATGTAGGTGGATCCAGAGACTCTGAGTTCCTGTTGATGAGAGGAGCAAGGCTCTGTCTAAAACTTGGCACGTTTAGGTTAAGATAAGGATGTTGTTGGTGAAACCCCGTCTCTACTAAAAAATACAAAAATTAGCCGGGCGTGGTGGCGGGTGCCTGTAGTCCCAGCTACTCGGGAGGCTGAGGCAGGAGAATGGCGGGAACCCGGGAGGCGGAGCTTGCAGTGAGCTGAGATCCGGCCACTGCACGCCAGCCTGGGCGACAGAGCGAGGCTCCGTCTCAAAAAAAAAAAAAAGATAAGGGTGTTGTCTAGCAGGATCCGTACCCTACAGGTGCAGCCTCAGGTCCTGTTATAATTTGGTACCTTATCGCCACCAAGAGTCTGCTTTGTCCGTCTTAAGATCTCTGTTTTAACATTCCTGCTGGTCAGTTGTGTCTGAACTCCGAAAGGGAGGGAGTGTGACGAGCCGTGTCTGAGCCCCCTTCCTGTCAGGGCCTGGAACTCAGCTTTTCAGGTTTCTCTGGGCCTCCTTGACCAAGAAGGGGCCGTTCAGTCGGTGTGGGGGGGTGGATTCAGGGTTCTATTTTTAGTTCACCCTCCAAAACAGGAGGTTACCTTTTAAAATGAAGTAATCACCAGGGACATGAAAATCAGAGTTGACTTGAAAACCAGACAATGATGGGTGCTTCCGAAAGGCTCAGACCTTTGCACCCCCGCCTGCCTCCCATGCTCAGCACTAAAGAGAAGGAGCACAGGAGGAGCCTCGATGAGCTGCACGGGGCGGGTGGGGGCCTTGGCCTTTCTCTAGGAGATGGCCAGGCATGCATGGCAGGGTGTGGGGGCACCTGCAGAGGAGACCGCGCAGGCCTTGCCCGAGAGGTGCGGAGGGATGGCGACAGGGCTGCCCATCAGCCCACCAGGCGGCCGTAGCGCCAGGGTTTGTGAAGGGCTTTCTGCCTTCCCTGGGGCTGGGCACTGCCTCCAGGCTGCAGCTGAGTAGGGGGCACAGCCACAGCGAGTGGTCAGACTCCCCCTCCTTATGGACAGGGCTGGGCTCTCAGTCTCCTCAGGAGCGCTCCAGCCTCAACTCACGCAGCAGGGCTGTCCGTCAGATTCCCCTGACCCCCCGTCATGACCGAATCCCTGCAGGATGGAAGACCCGTGGGAGACTTCACTGCAGCTGCGGTAAGTCAAGATCAGCCAGGGCCATGAGGGCCCGACCGGCCAGCGTCCTGGCTGAGGCTCCTAGGCACCAAGGCCGCCTGGGCCTCCAGAGCAGCAGCCAACTGCCCCTCATCCCGCTGTCTCACTCACAAATCGCCTCCACCCAGACAGCCTTGCCCTGTGCACCACGGCTGGGGCTGGAGCGGAGGCAATGGCCGTGTGTGCACTGGACGCCCAGACTCTCAACAGCACTCACACTGGAACTTGGAGGGCTCCCAGGGAAACCCACGGAAACACAGTCGTGCCTCTGGCTGCCTGGAGCCCGCCCCAGTTCCTCCCTGGCAGTCCTCAGTGAGAGAAGGCTGCAATCACCATTAGCAGGCTTTATCACAGAAAAGGAAATGCAGATCGGGCCTCCCCTCCCCCTTGGGAGGCCTGGGAGCCCCACTGGGAGGCCCTGGGAACAGAAGGTGGGAGGAAGATAAGGGGGAACAAAGCCAGAGGCTGCAGGTGTGGGGCTGAAATTGAATCACTGCCATGCCAACAGGAGGGGCCTGCCTGGAGTTACCCACCCTTCCAGGGAGCACAGGCTGGGTGCCCTCTCCAGGCCCAGGCAGGCCCCTCCTCTGGGGTCCTGGGGCCCCAGTAAGAGCAGGAGTTGGAAAGGGTGGGCTCCTCGCCTCTGCTTTCTCTGTCCTGTTAGATTCTAAAGGGCAGGGCATTTTCTGTAAGTTAGGGAAAGCTCCAGAAGATTTGTGTGACCTTAACTTCAGCTAAATTTCTAATAGGGAAAGTTGGTAAGCTAAACAAAATCCTAAGCCCCTAAACGACCGAAAGGGGTCCCAGAGAAGCCTGAAAAGCTGAGTTCCCAGCCTTGATGGGAAGGGAGGTCCGCCAGGCTTCATCACACCCCTTCCTTTTTGTAGTTTAGATGCAGCCACGGACCAGCGTTAAAGTTCACAGAGATCTTGAGGCTGACAGACGGACCCTTTGTGGCAATAAGACACCAAATTAGAAACAGGATTCATGCAGGCAAGGGTTAAGTCACAGCTGCAGGTCATCAGTCTTGCTACCCAGAATCCAAGTGTTAGGCAGAACCTTCCTCCAACCAAATGCAAATTAAAGAATCTCTGAATCCTGTAAGCCCCCTCTTTGAGATGTCCAGCCCTTTCAGGTCAAACCAACGTTGACCTTCTGAGCCTTGCTGTAGGTCTTTGCCTGTAACTCTTGCCTCCCTGAAATGTTAAAACCAAACTGCGGCCGGGCGCGGCGGCTCACTCCCCTCATCCCAGCACTTCGGGAGGCTGAGGTGGGTGGATCACGAGGTCAGGAGATCGAGACCATCCTGGCTAACACGGTGAAACCCTGTCTCTACTAAAAATACAAAAAATTAGCCGGGCGCGGTGGCGGGCGCCTGTAGTCCCAGCTACTCAGGAGGCTGAGGCAGGAGAATGGCGTGAACCTGGGAGGCAGAGGTTGCAGTGAGCTGAGATCCGGCTACCACACTCCAGCCTGGGGACAGGGTGAGACTCTGTCTCAAAAAATGGATCCCTTGGACCCTGTCTCCCAGGCTGTGTGGCTGCTATTGGCTCAGAAATAACCTCTTCAAAACATTTTACGGAGTTTGCTTTTTCCATCAGCAAGTTTTTACTGTAAAGTGGACGTTGTTTTCCTTTCATACAGAGCTGGGGCTTCCCGGATGATAATGACAAAATTAAATGTAAATGTCATTTAACATACATTTCTTCTTTCATTATGAAAGTAACAAATGGAAGAACACTTTTCCAAAGACATCATGGTTTGTGAGTTAACTTTTAAAACTGGTGAAAATAGGTTAAAAAGGGAGCAAACGTATTTTACATATATTTTTAACTTGAAAACTTATACGCATCTACTCATTAATTTCTGAAGTAAGCTTATTGAGGTGTAATTTTCATGCAGTAGAGAAGAGGAAATCAACTGTGCTGAGGAATGCGAGTCGTTTTAAACCATCGGGCCCAGAGAGGCGCTCAGATGGGGCGGCAGTGACTTCCCACTCCCCGCCGTTAACCTCCTGCAGACACCGCAGCTCACACCCTATGGCTTAACCATGCAGAGCCAGTCGACAGATTATGTTATTTTAACATAAACTCTTGGTCAACAACTTGGAACAGGCTCTTCTTTCCCTTGAAAAACCCACCTGTAACAGCTGCTCATGGGAGGTGTATTCAGGGCCACTCAAATCTGTGTTTCCGGATGGCAGTCCTCAAGCTTCGGCCAAACTCCCTCTGTACATTAATTTTGCCTCAGGTCTTGCCTTTTAGTCCAATACATGTTGACGAGTTGTGACCAATGTAAGCCGTGCAGCCACCGTCCTGGCCAAGATGCACGAGGCTTCCACGACTCCAGAGAGGCCCTCCCACCGCTTCCTAGCCAACGCCTCAGTCCCAGGCCTCCAACCCTCCCTCTGGTCGTCACCATCTGGCCACTTCTGGCTCCATTCATGAATATTCCCACCCCTTCCTAGCCAACGCCCCAGTCCCGGGCCTCCAGCCCTCCCTCTGGTCGTCACCATCTGGCCACTTCTGGCTCCATTCCTGAATCTAGGTATTTCCATATAGGGACAAGCTGTATTTAGCATTGGTCTGCTGATTGAAGTTCTTCTTCTTTTTTAGTATAAACCCCAGTCTTCACTCTCCTTCCTAGCCACCCAATTTCATATTTTTTAAAGTGGACCAAGAAGTTGGGCACATTTCAAAACAATCTAAGACCAGAATTTCTCCAAACGTTCAGCAATTATTTTTCATTTGTAAGAGTCATCTAGTCTATACCTAATTCAAAAGCAATTTTTAAAGCAGCCTCAACTTGCCTCAATCTTGATTTCCCAAATCATTTATCCAGTTTTATGTAGAAACAACTTTCATTTTGCATTGATGTGTAAAAGGTTACATAATGTTGAATTAAGTTTCCTAGTGTTACTGGAACAGGGTCCCAATCCAGACCCCGAGAGAGAGGGTTCTTAAACCTCGGGCGAGAAAGAATTTGAGGCGAGTCCACAAAGTGAAAGCAGGTTTATGAAGAAAGTAAAGGAATGAAAGAACGGCTACTCCATAGGCAAAGCGGTGGTGTGGGCTCCAAACCAAATACACTTACAGTTATTTCTTGATGATATTTCTTGATAACAAGGGGTGGGTCATTCATGAGTTTGCCGGGAAAGTGGTGGGTAATTTCTGTAACTGAGGGCTGCTCCCCTTTTTAGACCACATAGGGTAGCTTCCTGACACTGCCATGCTCGTGCATTATAATTAGTGTATAATGAGGAGGGAGGGTGACCAGAGGACACTTTCATCACCATCTTGGTTTCAGCCAGCTTCGTTACCACATTCTGTTTTATCAGCAGGGTCTTTGTGACCTATATCTCATGCTGACCTCCTACTCATCCTGAGACTAAGAACCCTTAACTTCCCGGGGATGCAGCCCACAGGTCTCAGCCTCATTTCCCCCAGCCCCTGTTCAAGATGGTGTCGCTCTGGTTCAAATGCCTCTGACACTAGTAAGGATCACAGGTGGCATCAACAGGTTTGGAGCAAACCTGAGGGTCTTCTGGTCAGTCACATCTCCACTGATGAAATTCACGACAGCAGAGAGCAGGCTCCTCACCGCCCTGGGGCTCACTGAGTCATCCAGCCCATTTTGACCAAGATTATGTGAGTTGTGGGAGCAGAGGTTGGTTGAGGGAGCTCCCGCTATTTGTAATCACAGTGTCTTGCACAAAATAAATTAAAAAACACAAGAATACACTCCCATGCATGATCCTACAGCCCAGAGGCATCCACTTCCTACATTTTGCATATAGTTTTCCAGTTACTGACAAACACTTTAATGTACTTACAGTCAACATCGTTGCAGGGATAGAGGGAACCGTTATCTACAAACTGCCCTCAGTTCTGCACCAGTTACAAGGGTAGGGGTCTCCAAGACCACCCTCAGGTTTGATAATTCGCTAGAAAAACTCACTGAAAGCTGATATACTCATGGTCACGGCTTAGCACAGGAGCAGGACACAGACAAAAATCAACCCGGGGAAGGTGCTCAGGCCGGAGTCCGGGAAGTTCCCACCTGCAGAGCGTCCTGTTGTCCCTTCCCATGGAGCTGCAGACGGTGTCCCTTCTGGCATCCAGGCAGGATCACCCCAGCTTAGTGTCCCAGAGCCTTTACTGGGGCCCCGTGGTTCACTGCCCAGGCGGATGGAGGTCTCCAGCTCACTCTGGAGGGTGAGCCGATCACAACGCCCACCTAGTGAAAGACTAGTGAAAGACTAACATGGCAAAGACCAAAAATAAAAATAAAAACAGTCTCCGGTTGTCCCGTTGGCTCACCTTGTCCTGGCCCTCTCCCCAGCTTGGCGGAGTCTGTAAGGCCTTCCATTGTCCCTAAACTGTGTCACTTCTTCAGTTGTGGAAGACACAGAGTGCACATGGTCCTCGTCCACTGAAATGCAAGTGAGTGTCGTCTGTTAGGGTGCAGCGGGTTATTGCCTTGTAGGTATTGGCCAGTTTTACGTCCGTCTGTAAATCCATCTCAGCATTCTCATTGCCGGTAAGTGAGATGGTGCCAGTCCTTGTTGAACTGACTGTAACGTCTGACTGGTTTCCTCATTCACTCACAAGTAAAACCAAATATTTGGTGTGTGTCCATTTGGTATTTGTATGAGAATCACGACGTCAGTTTGAAAAATACTCTTTTCCTGTCCCCGTCAGCCCATTGCCTAGAGTGCCTCGTGAAAAGGCGCAGAGCGGCTTCCCTTGTCTTTATTTTTCCTTCTCCTGAAACGCAGCACATTTCGACGGCTTGTTCACTGGACTCCAGGCTCATGAGAGAAGAATCCTCTCAGTCTGGCTTTTTACTGAATCCTCAGCCCCAGAAAAGTTTCCGGCATGAAATGGGGATGTGAAGTGCATTTGCTGAGTGAAGCCTGCGGCCTCTGTCTCCTTTCTGCTTCAACCCAATCCCAGTGCACCTGGGATCTTCTCTTCCCTTCCCCCCCTCCCCTTCCCCTTCCCTTCCCTTCCCTCCCCTTCCCCTTCCCTTCCCTTCCCTCCCCTTCCCCTTCCCTTCCCCTTCCCTTCTCCTCCCTTCCCTCCCCTTCCCTTCCCCTCCCTCCACTTCCCCTTCCCTTCCCTCCCCTTCCCCTTCCCCTCCCTTCCCTCCCCTTCCCCTCCCTCCCCTTCCCCTTCCCTTCCCCTCCCTTCCTTTCCCTTCCCCTCCCTTCCTTTCCCTTCCCCTCCCTTCCCTTCTCCTCCTCTTCCCTTCCCCTCCCTTCCCTTCCCCTCCCTCCCCTTCCCCTCCCTCCCTTTCCCCTTCCCTTCCCCTCCCTTTCCCTTCCCCGCCCTTCCCTTCCCCTCCCTTCCCTTCTCCTCCCTTTCCTTCCCTTCCCCTCCCTTCCTTTCCCTTCCCCTCCCTTCCCTTCCCCTCCCTTCCCTTCTCCTCCTCTTCCCTTCCCCTCCCTTCCCTTCCCCTCCCTTCCCTTCCCTCCCCTTCCCCTCCCTCCCTTTCCCCTTCCCTTCCCCTCCCTTTCCCTTCCCCGCCCTTCCCTTCCCCTCCCTTCCCTTCTCCTCCCTTTCCTTCCCTTCCTCCTCTTCCCTTCCCCTCCCTTCCCTTCCCTCCCCTTCCCCTCCCTCCCCTTCCCTCCCCTTCTCTTCCCCTCCCTCCCCTTCCCCTTCCCTTCCCCTCCCTTTCCCTTCCCCTCCCTTCCCTTCCCCTCCCTTCCCTTCCCCTCCTTTTCCTTCCCTTCCCCTCCCTTCCCTTCGCTTTCCTTCCCTTCCCCTCCCTTCCCTTCCCCTCCCTTTCCTTCCCTTCCTCCCCTTCCCTTCCCCTCCCTTTCCTTCCCTTCCTCCCCTTCCCTTCCCCTCCCTGCCCTTCCCCTTCCCTTCCCTTCCCCTCCCTTTCCCTTCCCCTCCCTTCCCTTCCCGTCCCTTCCCTTCCCCTCCCTTTCCTTCCCTTCCTCCCCTTCCCTTCCCCTCCCTTCCCTTCCCTCCCCTCCCTTCCCTTCCCTCCCCTCCCCTTCCCATTTCCTTCTCCTCCCTACCCTTCCCCTTTCCTTCCCCTCCTTTCCCTTCCCTGTCTTCTTTTCTCTCTCTTTTCTTCCTGGTGGTCCACATTGGCTCATTTATACTGTTCATTTCATAGAACACGTTCACAAAACACCCACATTCCAGCATTCCTCAATGCTGCCTTTTGTCTTGGAACACAACAAAAAGAGAAGACAGGAAGAATTTGTATCTATAACCTCAAGGTTAAAACAGAGCACAGGCAAGCAAACAAAAGACATACAGCAATGACCTGGTGGGACTGTATAGTCAAGGTTTACATAAAAAGGTTAAATCCGCTTATTTATTTATTTATTTATCCAGACAGGGCCTCACTCTGTCACTCAGGCTGGAGCGCAGTGGTGTGATCCAGGCTCACTGCAGCCTTGATTCCCAGCAAGCAATCCTCCTACCTCAGCCTCCTGAGTAGCTGGGACCACAGGCGTGCACCAGCCCCCCCGCGCTAATTTTATTTATTTATTTATTTATCTATTTATTTATCTATAGAGATGGGATCTCACTGTGTTGCCCAGGCTGGTCTTGAACTCCTGGGCTCAAGCGATGCTCAGGCCTCAGCCTCCCAAAGTTCTGGGATTACAGGTACGAGTCACCATGCCCAGCCATGAATATCCTCAATGAGGATCGGAAAACACCTCAGCAGCAGCAAAATGCACAGAACACTTGAACAGATGAGTTGCAAATGAGGACACGGAGGTGACCACTCAACCGGGAAAACTGTTCAGCCTCACAAGTCATCAAATAAATGCAAATTAAAACAAGACGTTTTTTCTCCCATCAGAGAGTAGCGATGAATGGCATCATCATACCCTGTTAGCAGAAAGAATGTAAATGGGCGTTCTGACTGGAGCTGCCCTAGGCTGCCCCCTGTCATTCTGGGTTCCCTGTCTCGGCACAGTCATGACGAGAAACGGTACCTGCATCCGAAAGTGTTGTTAGCCCTTGTTACAGTCTTTCAAGAAAATATCAAAGGGGATTACATTTGTGGCACATCCCAAAACTTCTTAATATTGTCTCTCTCTCCTGTCCCCCTGTCTATGGATCTCAGTCCCCATTTCCACTGCCAGCAGAGTGGAAGCTGCCCTCATCTCTCTTCTCCCAACTCCTCTGGGGCCTCAGCCACTTCTGGGGACTCCGGCTGGGACTCCGGTGCCTTCTGGGGCCTCAGTGATTTCGAGCATCTGGCTCAGTCTTTGTTGTGCAGATTCGGCTTCTTGGACTTCCTTCTGCTGTCCAGCCCCCCACTGCCCCGTTCCTCAAGAAAAAGGGCCCTAGGTCTGAATCCTTCCCTCGGGGGCGGGATGTGTGGCTGGACCTGAGGTCAGAAGCGCGGCTGAGGCTGCAGATGTGTGCACGGAGTAAATGTGCTGAAATTCTTCACTGCACGTGTTCTCTTTATGTTCTGTTTTCACACCAATTTCAGGCTGAAGTTTTTGTGCGTCTTTGCTTAGAGGATTTTGCTGTCTGGTAAATCAGAATTACCCTGAAGTTTACAGCTAAGCCAGACTGTTATGGAAGAAAAAGCCAGGTGTCAAAGGTGGTGGGGGTGGGGGGTGCATGGAGAGGGCTTTTGGGAAGCTCTGCCCTACAAGTCTTTCTAGACACAACCATTCCTTCCCTCCACCGTCACCAGTCCACTGGAGCCGCTGTGACCTGTGACTTCTGTAGACCTGTTCTGTATGGCTGCCCTGCCCCTCCCACCCATCTCCAGTCTATAGACAGACAGGCACATGGGTAGATAGACCGGCAGATGGATCGATAGACACCCCGGGAGATGGATAGACAGAGACAGATAGATAGATGATAGATGATTGATAGATAGATAGATAGAGACAGATACAGATAGATGATAGATAGAGACAAATAGATGATAGATAGAGACAGATAGATGATAGATGGACAGAGACAGATAGATAGATGATAGATGATAGATAGATAGATAGAGACAGAGAGAGATAGATGATAGAGACAGATGATAGATGATAGATAGAGGCAAATAGATGATAGATAGAGACAGATAGATGATAGATGATAGATAGATAGAGACCAATTGATAGATGATAGATAGACAGAGACAGATAGATAGATAGATGATAGAGACAGATAGATGATAGATAGAGACAGATAGATAGATACAGATAGATGATAGATGATGGATAGATAGCTGTAGACAGATAGATGATAGAGACAGATAGATGATAGATGATTGATAGATAATAGATAGAGACAGATAGATGATAGATAGAGACAGATAGATGATAGATAGAGACAGATAGATGATAGATGATAGATAGATAGAGACAGATAGAGACAGATAGGTGATAGATATAGACAGATAGATAGATGATAGATGATAGATAGATACAGATAGATGATAGATGATGGATAGATAGCTATAGACAGATAGATGATAGATAGAGACAGATAGATGATAGATAGATAGAGACAGATAGATAGATAGATGATAGAGACAGATGATAGATAAAGACAGATGGATAGATGATAGACAGATAGATGATAGATAGAGATAGATAGATGATAGATGATGGATAGATAGAGACAGATAGATGATAGATAGAGACAGATAGATGATAGATAGAAACAGATAGATGATAGATGATAGATAGATGATAGATAGAGACAGATAGATGATAGATAGATGATAGATAGAGACAGATAGATGATAGATAGATGATAGAGACAGATAGATGACAGATGATGGATAGAGACAGACAGATGATAGATGATGGATAGATAGAGACAGATAGATGATAGATGATGGATAGATAGATAGAGACAGATAGATGATAGATGATAGAGACAGATGGATAGATGATAGATAGAGACAGATAGATGATAGATGATAGATAGAGACAGATAGATGATAGATAGATAGAGACAGATAGATGATGGATAGATAGAGACAGATAGATAGATGATAGATGATGGATAGATAGATAGATAGACAGAACAATGATGCTATAACTATCCTCTCCCCGTGCGTTCAGAGGTAGCAGGTCACATTAAGCCATGCTGGAACGTGGGTGTTTAGTGAAAGTGCTCTGTGAATGAATGACATACATGAGCTGTATCTATATCCAGTCCAGTCTCAACACAGCAGCCAGAGGTTTCTTCCAAAAATACACGTCAGCTCAGACCCCTCTCAGCGCCCGTCCCTCCAGCAGGTCCTCATCCAGCTCAGTCAGGAAAGGCCACCGTCACCATGGCTTGGAGGCCGAATTTCTAAGAGGCCCCCAAGGATGTCCCGCGCTCGCCCTGGAAGCTTGAGTGTGGTGAGAGGCCGCCCTGAAGCGCATTGGTCCCTGGACAGTTGGCCTTAAGCTAGGGAGGTTATCCTGGGTTCTGGGGAAGCCCTGAGGGCAGAGAGCGTCCTCTGGCTGCAGGTGGAAGAGGGCGGCAGAGAGGACTCGGCAAGAGGAGTGCTCAGGGGCCCTTGCTGGCTTTGAGAAGGGGGTGCAGCCAGCCTGGAGCTGACGGCCCACGGGGGAGTGGGGCCTCTGTCCTTCAGCCACAGGGAGAGTCCTCAGCCCCCCGCGGGCCTGAAGCACGTTCTTCCCTCCAGCCCCAGACAAGAGCACCATCCACCGGCACCTGGACTTTGGCCTGTGAGAGCAGAGGACCCTGCTGAGCCAGCCCTCTCCAACTGTGAATAAATGGGTGTTGTTCAAGCTGCCGCGGTGTCGGGGGGCTGTAAGAAATGAATACTGTGGTCTGCAAGCCCCCGACAGCCTCCCACCCTCCTCCCTGTTCCCTCACACAGCCTTGTTCTTCCCGTCAGAGCCACAGGTCTCGTACTCCCTCTGCCAGAGGCCCTTCCCCAGCACAGAGGAGCCGGTGGAGCAGACGGCTGCCGGCTGGGCGTGTTCCAAGCCTCGGCGGATGCTTCAGAATAGAAGCGCCCACGCTGCTTTGCACAGTGACCGCGTGGCTCCCAAACATGCCTGTTTTCTGGGAGTCCTGGGCCTTCCTGGAAGTGGTGGGGAGGGCGACCTGGCGAGCTGCCCACACGGTGTGTGCAGGAGGTGAGCTGATCACTGGGTCACAGGCGGCTGAGGGTGGCAGCCACTGAGTGGGACAGGAATAAGTGACCAGCAACTGCAGTAGTCAGGAACGTTTGGCCAGGGCCTGCCTTTGGCTGAGGAAGGAGGCGGATGCCGAGTGTCCGGCAGTTTGGGAGCAAGGAACGTCCCTTCTCCTCCTCCCCTCCCCACCCCTTCCCTCCTGGGCCATGCAGTAGCCTGTGAACAGCCCAGGAAATGCACACGGAGGAGCTCAGGATGTCCAGGAGGACCTCGGGGAGTTGCCATGGAGAGGATGCTTGCGCCTGAGTCTGCAGTCGGCCAGGGTGCGGCCCCTGCCCTGGAAGGAAGGCTGGACCCCTGACCCAGTGGTGGCTTCAGGGCCTGCTGAGGGTCACTTCCAGGCTGGTTAGACCGGCAGCCTCCCCCAGCGGTGTGCTCAGGCAGCGTCTCTGGGCTGGCACAAACGGGAAGGTGCTGAGGGCGCGTCTGTCTGTGGCTCTAAACACTGGCTTCCACCTGCTGGCCTCTTCGTCCCCCCCGCCGGCCGCCTGGAGCTCGTTCTGTGAAGCTGGTTGTTTGTGAATTAGTGGAACTCTTGCACGTTCCTTGTGTAATTTTGTCCTTGGCGTTGCGTTCGCCTCGTGCGCCAGCTGCAGACCCTCTCAGGACCGCCCCAGGAAATGCTGGCAGCTAGTGAGTGGGCATCGTCAGGCAGCCGCGGGCTGTGCGAGATGATTTTACCAGCGGTAGCCTCGTGTCCATGCTCTGAGCACGTCAGAGGTGAGAGGACTCAGCCATGATGCCCGGAAGATGAGGTGCATTCAAAGTATTTTGACCTGGGGTATTTTTATTATTATTATACTTTAAGTTCTAGGGTACGTGTGCACAGCGTGCAGGTTTGTTACACAAGTATACAGTGCCGTGTTGGTGTGCTGCACCCATTAACTCGCCATTTACATTAGGTATATCCCCAATGCTATCCTTCCCCGGCCCCCACCCCACGACAGGCCCCGGTGTGTGATGTTCCCCACCCTGTGTCCAAGTGTTCTCATTGCTCCGTTCCCACCTGTGAGTGAGAACACGTGGTGTTTGGTTTTCTGTCCTTGCAATAGTTTGCTCAGAATGACGGTTTCCAGCTGCATCCACGTCCCTCGGGTATTTTAAACTTACAGTGGGTTTGCCGGGGTGTGAGCATCTGTGCTACGATTGTTTATTTTGTTCCTAGAACTTCTCCAGCTTGGCCGTTGGGAGCTCTTGCAGACCCCCTCGACATTCAGTCCCTGAAGTCCCCGAAGCCACCGCCCTTCCCTGATGTCTTGTGCAAGGCAGGAGGTGTGGGGCCAGTTTCCACAAGGAAGAGGGACTCGCCCAGGCTGTTGGTCCCCGGATAAGTAACTTTTGCCACTTTTGTAACTTTTCTGTAAGCCTAAAATTATCTCAGAATACGAAGTTAAAAAATGAGTCAAGCGATTAAACTCTGGAATCTGCAGACCCACGCTAATGAGAGCAACGATGATAATAACAGGCCTTTGTGGAGTGTGGCACGCAGTGTGCCAGCACCTCGCGTGCGTCTTCTCATCAAATCCTCCTTAGGAAGCCAGGGTCTTCCCATCAGCATCCTGACCTCGCACACGAGGCAGCTGGGCCCGAGAGTGCGGCGAGGCCGCCAGGGAAGGGGAGGCGTTCCAGGGACGCCCATCTCCGCCGCTTCCTGGCAGCGTTCGCTCTGTTAGCTCAATGTTTGCACCCTTTAGAATCGCACACTCCCTCCTTGGAGCCTTCAGCAGCTGATAAAAAAAGAAGCCTTCTGTGTACACATTGGCAACGCTGCCACCCTATTCCCAGTGGAGCTCCGGGAGCTAAAAATAACGGCGTGCTTTCTGTTTCGTGCAGAAACGAGGACGTGTGCACTTTATTTCGTAACACTTGCCATTTTTGAAACTCTGATTTTTCCCACATGTATTTTTAAAATGTCCTTGGAGGAAAAGACACACTGCAGATTTCGCCAGCTTCCTCTTTTTTGTAATCCAGCCCAGGTCTACGGGCAGGTCTGGATCTTCAGGGAGGAGCTCCTGGCCGCCAGATGTGAAGAACGACGGGAGAGATGACCTGGAACCAACACACATGGCCATGGGGTGCACTTGCCAAGGAGTGCCAGGAGACAGCTCCCCGGGGGTCCGAGGCCAAGGGCTTGGAGGAATGCCATCCTCAAGGGCCCCCTGTCCTTGGCAGCCCAGGCCGGGGACGAGCAGTGGCCTGCCAGGGTCTCTGCATGGCCTATTTCCTGTGCAAGGAGAGGTCACAGACTAAGACAGTCCAGGGCTCTCTGTCCTGAGACGGGAGCAAGGATGGTCGACCAGGGCTCTGCCTTCCCTGAGCTTCCAGCACCATCCTCACCCCGGCCAAGCACGGTCAACGAAGGGAGGCGTTTGTGCCAGGCTTCCATCTGCGTGACACTTACTTGTTCCATTTCAACTGAGTGAGCCCCACAGACAGGCATTCTGGGGGAATTTCCAGTGAGCACAGAGCAGGTGGGCCGTGGGAGGGTCAGGGCTGGGCACGGCATCCGAGGACGACCCTGCCCTCTGTGGAACACCCTCCTCAGAGGCCACTCAGCAAGTTTTCTGGGTCAGCTCTCTCCTGAGGCTGCCAGGCCAGGCCTGCTCCCTCCTGAGGCTGCCAGGCCAGGCCCACTGTCTCCTGAGGCTGCCAGGTCCGCTCTCTCCTGAGGCTGCCAGGCCAGGCCCTTTCCTATCTTGCTGCACTCACCCTGGACCAGGGATCCCAGACTTGCCACCTGGCTGATGCTTGGCTGTGAGCAAAATTCCTAGGACACAGGGCCAGGCCAAAGGAGCAGTGGGAGTGGTGTCTGAGGCTGGAAAAGACCCTTGCCTGCTTCCCACAAGGCCACACAGCCAGAAGGTTAGACAGAGAGGAGAGACATGCCCTTTGACCCCAGCGAGTCTGCACAGTGCTGGAAATACGGCTGGGACCGTGCCCAGCACAAACATACACAGCTGGTCAGCCCTAGTCCTCCCAACTGGGCTTGAGAGGAGACCCTCCCGATGCGCTGCCGGCTGCTACCTCGAGGGGAGCCTCTTACCTTGTGCACTCACTGGGACTGGGCTGGCCTCATCTCCTTCAGTGATGCACCCAGGGGTGCCACTGCAATACGGCAGGAACAGGAAATACACAGTAAGAACAATGACAACATGAATGCATAAAATGAACACAATTCCTCTACAAAGTCAGTAATTAGAAAATGTTATGTGGACAAACTTAATTCTGTTCTCAATACTATCAATTCACACATGAACTTACCAGAGAACCGTATGAAGAAAGGTCCCGTCTTACTGAGGTTAAGAAAATTTACCTGTGTAGAGACACGTCATCACCCTGGAGACAAAGACTGATGAGCGAATAGACTAATCCTCCCTTATTTAAGAACTTATAGAGTCAAAACAAAATTATACTTGGATCTCTTAAGACAGGCTAATGGGATTCAAAAGCTTATCTGGAAAGCAACTGAGCTTGAAGAAGCACGAGCCATTTTAAGAGAAGAATATTAGTAGGGGCATTCCCTGTCCGATATTAAAACATAGTGTGAAGCTACGATCACTGAAAACGTGGTACAACTGCAATCATCAATTTTATCGGGGAAAACATAGATTACTCCTGAAAGAATTGGAATTTATGAAATAATTGTATGTGTTTGCATTATAATACAGTAGAGGCTAATGGTATCACATATCTAGAGAAAGATGTATTCAATCAGTGATACGTGATAAAAATAAAATATGTACAATAAGTTAGATCTCATATCACCTTAAAATATGACCAATTCTAAGCAAATTTTATTTTAAAATAAAACCATAAAAAAACAAGAAGATAAAACAAAACAGAACAATGTTCTTTGGCTCTAAGGAAAAAATGACATTTTAAGAAAAATGTGCAAGAAAGTGCACAAAAAGATTTGAATTAACATTAAATTTAAAATTTAAGACAATAGCAAAAATAAGGATAAAAACAAGTACAAGGGAAGTCATAAAAAATCTTTCATAGGCTACTTCCCTTCTATATAATCATTTCTTGAAAATAATTATTAACGTATCAACTGAAAGATGAACAAGGACACCAGAGAACAAACGTGAAGACTGTCGTCACAGATCAAATACAGCAAATATAAAAAGAAACTACTACTAATGTTTTAAAAGATAATATGCGACATTGGTGATGAGGCATTTGCAAGCTCTTTGGGTGGTGGCAGAAACACGTGCACATTTTCTGCAGGCGTTAATTAACGTAAGACGTCAAAATGGCTCCCCTTCTGCTTTCTCTGACTTTCACTCGCTTCCTAAAAATTCAGTGCTAACCTTATTAGGCTGAACAAGGTGGGTATCTGAACAGGAGGTCAAAGCAGAAGCCACAGTGGCTGAGAGCTGGGAGCGGGAGCCCGAGCAGGGGGAGGAAGGCGTCCATGTAGGAGCATGGACCTTACATGGAACACTGTGCACCATCCATGCAGCACTGTGGACCCATCATACGGGACTGTGCACCATCCATGCAGCACTGTGGACCCATCATACGGGACTGTGCACCATCCATGCAGCACTGTGGACCCATCATACGGGACTGTGCACCATCCATGCAGCACTGTGGACCCATCATACGGGACTGTGCACCATCCATGCAGCACTGTGGACCCATCATACGGGACTGTGCACCATCCATGCAGCACTGTGGACCCATCATACGGGACTGTGCACCATCCATGCAGCACTGTGGACCCATCATACGGGACTGTGCACCATCCATGCAGCACTGTGGACCCATCATACGGGACTGTGCACCATCCATGCAGCACTGTGGACCCATCATACGGGACTGTGCACCATCCATGCAGCACTGTGGACCCATCATACGGGACTGTGCACCATCCATGCAGCACTGTGGACCCATCATACGGGACTGTGCACCATCCATGCAGCACTGTGGACCCATCATGCGTGTGAGTGACACTTCCCTGGCGCCCCCCAGGTGGGGCTCTTTGTGTGTGTGAGCACCTGTCCTCAGGCCACGAGGGAGGCACCGTCATTGTGTCCATTTCACAGAGGAGGAGACTGAGGCTCGGAGATGGGAAAAGGATCAGGCCAGGAGATGTGGGAGAAGGATCCTGCGACTTGTGGCCCCGCGGTAGAGTCTGCCTGAAACCATCTGCTCTAAGATTTCACCTCTCCTAACAGTAATAACGATACTAATAGTAACTCGTTGAAAATAACTTTATGGTCCTTTTCCTCGTATAGAAATACATACGCTCAACGAAAAAACGTCTCGTCTTCCCAGCGCTACGATGCTGCGTTTTCTAGTCTGAAATCTGAGTCTCCATTTATTACTTTTAAAAAGAGAGTTTTTGCCGTTTCCTTCAACAACTCCGCCTCGCTCACTGAATTCCCACCCATCGGGATTTCGTGTGTCTTTCCGCTCTATCGTGAACGAGATGTTTCCCGCTTTATTTTCCTGTTTCCTAAGTGGAGATTGGGGAGCGTTGGCTAGTGTGCGTTTTGTTAGGCTAAGTGCTCCTGTTTCTTGCAGCCTTGCAGTTGATCCTCTGTCTTTTCCAGATCAACCTCAAGCCATCTGCAAAATATGGGAATTTTGCCTCTTTCCCATCTTTGTCGCTCTTATTTCATGATGTTTTTGGTCTTCTGTGGAAAGGAACAGGCTCAGGGAAGCAGCCAGGCTGGGCCTCCTCAGGGCAGCTGCTGATCACCCCACGCTGTCCCTCCGCCCCTGGCACCCACCCCTCGGGGAGTGAAGGCTGCCAGCCGAGGTGCACGGTTGTTAGGAAGCGTGTAGATGAGGCCCACCCAGGTCCGAGGCATCCCACCCTCCAAGGACCCGATACTGTGCACCCCCAGCGGGGGAATGCTGGCTGCTGCGATGGTGGCTGTGGGTGTGTGGTGACCGTCCAGGCCTCCCTGAGCGATGCTAGGATGGTGGCTGTGGGTGTGTGGTGGCCGTCCAGGCCTCCCTGAGCACTGCTGGGATGGGGGGGCCTGGCTGCTGCAATGGTGGCTGTTGGTGTGTGGCGACCGTCCAGGCCTCCCTGAGCGCTGCTGCGATGGTGGCTGTGGGTGTGTGGTGGCCGTCCAGGCCTCCCTGAGCGCTGCTGCGATGGTGGCTGTGGGTGTGTGTTGGCCGTCCAGGCCTCCCTGAGCGCTGCTGGGATGGGGGGGGTCTGGTTTAAGGTTTATTTCTGGGGTTTCGGGGTCCTCCAGGGGCAGAGGTGATGGCACATGGTTCCATCGTGGCCGGCTGCTCCCGGCTCACGCCGTCTGCCTTTCCTGCCCTGCTGCAGTGGTTGTTTTGTGATGTATTATTTTGTTGAATTATTTTGGTAGATGTCCTAATACTGAATTTGTTTTACTTGGAAAACCTCAGCTGAAGCAGAGAGGTGGCCGTTACTGCTTGTGTCTTCAATCTGCCACGTGAAGTAACGTGTGAGGACTTCATCACAGTATCCCGTGCGTCTCATGTCGTGTGTGTGTGACTTTTCAATGTTTTGGTAAAAATACTATGCCGGAATCCTAAAAAGAATGCAGGGTTCTCTTTCTTTATGCTCATGAATAGGAAATGTTAGTCACATTGTGAAGACTGGTGCACCAACATGTTGAAGTAGTGAATTTGTGATTTATCTGGGCCTGGAAATTCAGAGGTGGGTGGGCTGGTTTTTGATAGATTTCTCAATTTCTTCTGCAGTTAATAATATTCTGCTTAAATTTCTGTCTCCTTTTGGTCAGTTGGGGCAATTTTGCCTGGGATAATCACTTGTATTAGAATTTAAAGTATTTGCATGGAGTTTGTAAGTTAGCGCTTGTGTGTGCGTCTCTGTTGTAACTGTTTCCCTTGTTGTTAAACTTGTGAGCATGTGTGTGTCGTGTGTCCCCATGTGTGCATGTGTGTCGTGCGTCCCCATGCGTGCATGTGTGTGTCATGCGTGCGTGTGTGTGGCATGTCGTCCCCATGCGTGCATGTGTTGTGCGTCCCCATGCGTGCATGTGTGTCATGCGTGCATGTGTGTGTCATGCGTGCGTGTGTGTGGCATGCCGTCCCCATGCGTGCATGTGTGTCGTGCATCCCCATGCGTGCATGTGTGTGTCGTGTCCCCATGCGTGCATGTGTGTCATGCGTGCATGTGTGTGTCATGCGTGCGTGTGTGTGGCATGCCGTCCCCATGCGTGCATGTGTGTGTCATGCGTCCCCATGCGTGCATGTGTGTGTCGTGTGTCCCCATGCGTGCATGTGTGTGTCATGCGTGCATGTGTGTGGCGTGCCATCCCCGTGTTTCCTGAATTAGAGTTTCCTGAATTAGAGGCTTATTCACTGAAGAATTTCAAAGACCCACCATGCTTTTGATTCTACTGTTTCAAATCATACACTTTTCCCATTTTATTTTCTTCTCCTTAGTCCTTACATGTATCCTGTTCTTTTTATTTTCCTGAGTCTAATGAACAATTTACTTGTTTGTATCTGGTTGTGACTGGCATAATTGCTATCGCTGTGAATTTTTCTCTGGGACGGTTTTAGTCACATCATTTGGGTGCTGATAGATCCTATTCCGTAATTGCTCTTTGTGATGATTCTGAAATTTGGACTCTGGTGTCCCACTTTACCCAAGAATTGTTCAAGAGGGATTTTGTTTGCTGACTTGTTTTTCGGAATGTTAGTGTCTGCTTCTACGATTACTGTTATGTTCTTCCTTTTGTGGATTTGGGCTGAAGAATATGGTCTAAGTGGTCTTGGGATTTGACGTATGTTCCAGTTAAAGATTTCACAGTTCTTTGGAGACAGAGCGGCGCTCCCCACTCCAGGTGTGACGTGCCTGTCAGGGTCCACCTCCTGGCTCTCCCGATGCAGGTTCGGGACCCTGGGTTCCCAGAGGGCCACTGAGGTCCCCACTGCTGCAGGCTGCCTGGTCTTTTTCAAATGATTTTGGAATCTCCACTCACGTACTTACCTCCATTCCTAAAATAGTATCATGGTTTTTCCTTTTAATTGTTTCTGCTACTGGGGAGGAGCCTGTTAACAGAGGAAATGGATGCATATTGGACACCCTGGTCTGCTTTATCACCCCCTTTCTTATCACCCCCTTTGCCTGCCCTTCCCCTGCCCCTCTCTACCCCTTTGCCTCCCTCCTTCTGCTTCTCTCCTCCCTTTTACTCCATCCTCTCTCCTTCCCTACTCCTTCTTCCTTTCTTCCTTTCCTCCCCGCTCCTTCCTTCCTGCCTCTCCTTCCCTCCTCCCTGTCTTTCCCACCCTCCTCCCTCCTTCCTTCCTCTCCTCCCAATCCCTCCTCCCTTTCTCTCCCTCCCTTCTTCCCTCTTCCCTTCCTCTCCCCCTCCCTCTCCCTCCCTCCTCCCTCCTCCCTTTCTCTCCTTCCCTCCTCCCTTCTCCCTTCCTCTCCCCCTCCCACTCCCTCCCTCCTCCCTCCTCCCTTTCTCTCCTTCCCTCCTCCCTCCTCCCTTCCTCTCCCTCCCTCCTCCCTTCCTCTCCCTCTCTCCTCCCTCCTCCCTTTCTCTCCCTCCCTCCTCCCTCCTCCCTTCCTCTCCCCCCCACTCCCTCCCTCCTCCCTCCTCCCTGTCTCTCCTTCCCTCCTTCCTCCTCCCTTCCTCTCTCCCTCCCACTCCCTCCCTCCTCCCTTTCTCTCCTTCCCTCCTCCCTCCTCCCTTCCTCTCCCCCTCCCACTCCCTCCCTCCTCCCTCCTCCCTTCCTCTTCCCCTCCCACTCCCTCCCTCCTCCCTCCTCCCTTTCTCTCCTTCCCTCCTTCCTCCTCCCTTCCTCTCCCCCTCCCACTCCCTCCCTCCTCCCTCCTCCCTTTCTCTCCTTCCCTCCTCCCTCCTCCCTTCTTCTCCCCCTCCCACTCCCTCCCTCCTCCCTTTCTCTCCTTCCCTCCTTCCTCCTCCCTTCCTCTCCCCCTCCCACTCCCTCCCTCCTCCCTCCTCCCTTTCTCTCCTTCCCTCCTCCCTCCTCCCTTCCTCTCCCCCTCCCACTCCCTCCCTCCTCCCTCCTCCCTTTCTCTCCTTCCCTCCTCCCTCCTCCCTTCTTCTCCCCCTCCCACTCCCTCCCTCCTCCCTTTCTCTCCTTCCCTCCTCCCTCCTCCCTTCCTCTCCCCCTCCCACTCCCTCCCTCCTCCCTTCCTCTCCCCCTCCCACTCCCTCCCTCCTCCTCCCTCCTTCTTTCCCATCTTCCCTCCTCTGCTCCCTGGCCCTTAGCTGTGGAGATCTGTGGTCCTCTTCCTTAGCAACCCGGAAAGCTGGCCCCACAGAGCCTTGGGTTCTCTCCACCCACCGACTGGTCCCCCTTTCCGCCAGTGCCTCTCTTGGTTCCCACCCTTCCCCATGGGCAGCCGATTTGCTGTGTTTGACGTCGTTTAGTTTGTACGTTTTCTCGAAGAACCAGCCTGACTGTTATGGGTGCAGGAGTCACCGTGCTCAGGAGGACCCTCCGTGTGGCCGTGTGCTCGTCCCGGGCTGGGCCTGCCCCACTGCGGAGCCCAGCCTCGAAGCTGCCATCTTTCCACTCTCACACCGAGGACATTCAGGTTACCTCCCAGTAATTCACACACCGAGGACATTCAGGTTGCCTCCCAGTAATGCTTGGTCCAAGGAGTCCCAGACCGAACAGGTAACTTTAACGCTGATTATACCACATTCCTCTTTTTAAAACTTGGTTCTCTCTTGCCTCTGGTTTGTGCCGTTGACGTGCTGTTTAAAAAGCCTGGCCTTGCTCCTTGCCGTGATTGTATTCCCTTGTCTGAGGTTAAATTTGTGGCTTCCCCTGTAGGTGACAACCGTGCCCGGCGTGGCCTGGTGTGGCCAGCTGTTGAGGTGCAGGGCGCTGCCGTCCAGCAGAGGCTGGTCCGGGAGCAGAGTCCAGAGGCAGCCCCTGTCCAGAGGCCCTGAGGGGTCCAGGCCAGGGAGGTGGCCTGGCTGCAAGCCCAGCAGGGCATCCAGGTGGGCAGGGCCCACAGTCTCACGGGGCCCCTCCTTGCTCCCCCATGCTCCCCGCTCCCTCCCCACACAGGGGTGCTGGGCTGAGCCCCCCGTGAGGGTGGTGTTCCCAGCCTAAGTGCAGGAGCCACCTAGGAACAAACTCCAGCATTTACAGCGGAATGTAGCCATGGACGTTTTGAAAACACCGTCTAATGGTCTCTTTCTTCATTCATCCTTTTGCCAATTTCCTTAACAAATATTGAATTTCCACCATGACTCAGACACTCCAGAGTGAACCAGGCCAGACCCCGTGCCCAGGTGCCTGTGCCAGAAATAACTGGGTTCTCCTGGGCCTCTAAGTCAGTTTAAAGTCAAGGGTCTGTGCATCTTTGCTGTTAGAGAAATTCCTGGAAAAAGTATTTGCATGTCTTTGGGGAACAGAACCAGAGGAAAGGAATGGGTTTTCTCCCTGGACAGCGAGTGCCCTTCCCTGCGAGTGGCCAGAGCCAACGTTCTGCGGCTGGGGCAGCGGGGCTGAAAGAGGAGGGCAGCTGTGTTTGTCGCAGGCCTGGCTGAGGAACTCTCTGTGGCTCTGAGCCCTCGGGCCTGCCTCTCAGGGGCTCCTGGCCCCTCTCCTGTTCAAAGCTGGTTCCCCCAGAGGGTCCAGGCAGCAGGACCTGGGTGTGGGCCGGCCTTCCCTGCCCTGCCAACGATGGGTGGGTGGTGGCAGAGCCCCGTAAGGCCCGAGGAGTTCTGCTCATTGCAAGGCTTATCATCTGGCCACCTCGCAGGTCCGCAGGGGACAAGGCTCTGGGCACAGGAAGACCCAGCTCCCACAGCCTGGCCCCTGAAGGCTCGGCCCTGGGGACAGACTCCGGGAAGCTCTCTCAGCTGGAAGCCTTCCATGCAGCTGGAGCACGGGGCGCCAGGAAGCCACCATGAAGACGTTAAACAGCCGGAGACTCCCGGCTATCATCTCCGCCAGGATTAGCTGCGAGCTGGAGACTTCCTCCCGTGGGCTCCGTGCTGAGGCCATACCGCTCCCTGCCTCATGCCAGCTCTGTGGTCACAGGACGCTGAGTGGATAAAATAAACCCACGCAGGGACGGCAACCACCGCGGGGGTGCGGGGCTGTGCCCGGGTCTGCAGAGGCCGAGGCCGGACGGGGTGGGGGCCCTGCTTCCCCGTCAGCAGCAGGAGCCCCGTGACCCCCAGCACGCAGTTCCGAGTTGAGAAATCACCCAGTAACTGCTGAGAGCCCTGGAAACGCGGAGCTTCCCCTTCCCTCCCCTCATCCAGGCTCAGCAGGGGCTCCGGGCTGACCCCACCCTTCCCACTGGAGGGAGCCGTGGGTGCTGGGGGCTCCGGGGGCCTCCTGGCCTCTGGGTGGTGGTGGGCTGCTGGCTTAGGGTGAGGCACCCAGTGGCCCTTCGAGCTGCCCTCCTGGCCCCCGTGGGACCACCAGGATCCGGCTCAGGGACGTCTGTGCCCCCCCGCTCCCGCTTCCCTTCCACCTCCCCCAACTCCCCTCCCTGCCACTGAGGATCCTTGACTTCTGCTGATCTCCTATAAACTCTGTTGCAGGGTTCATGGAAACTTCCCGATCATCACATGATGACAATGGCTTGTCACGTTCTCTGTGGCCAGGCTGAGCTCAACCCTCCAACCGTTATCTCGTTTACCTCGGAAACGTCCCTAAGGGGGGCAGGGGCCGTGTCGGGGTGACCGTTCCTCCCTTCTCCAGGCCACTAACCTGGGGCTCCAGAGGTTGGCCCTTCTCTGTCCTCGTGGACGGCCTAAGGCGAGGTGTCCGGCTCGGGACCGGGTGTCCCTGTCCCAGGAGGCTGGCTGACACTGGCATGCAGGTTTTTCCTACCAAGACAGCCACGCCAAAGGACTGCACTGACTGGAGGAGAGGCGGGTTCGGGTGTGCCGGTCAGGTGAGGCTCAGACGGCAACTCCACAGAACACTGGCGTTACCGGCGTGACTCACACATCCAGAGAGAAGAGGGCAGCCCCCTTGCAGGGCTGGTGGTGGGAAGAGGTGCTGTCTCGAATGCACATACTCAGCCAGAGGGACAGGGGCTGTGGCCGAAGCCTTCACTGGGGTCCAGGGCATTGCCCAAGCAGGTTCCCACAGGGAGCTCTGGGTGGTGCACTCAGACCCCAGGGGGTCACGCTGGGACTGGGAGGGGTCTGCTGGGGGATAGCCGCGCGGTCCTTGCAGGGTGTGAGGTCTGGGCGAGTCCTGTGGGCTGTCCCGTAGGGGGGTGGTTACCAGGAGGAGTCCGCGAAAGGCAGGTATCTGGAGGGACCACCCTGAGATACTGGGGGGAGGTAGAGAACTGGAAACTGTGTCAAGGGTGACTGAACCCCGACTCTGGGAGGACAAAGCCCCGAAAGGCTGCTGAGGGAGTACGACGTCGTAAGAATTCCGCGCAGATGCCTCAGTGCGGCTGATGGGAGAAGGCGTCAAGCTGTGAGCATGTCAGAGTCTGGGGGTGTAAAATTATTGCACGTAAATAATCAGGAAACAGCTGCCTGGAATAACCTTTATATTGGAAACTGTGCTTTGAGGTCATGACGCCGGATTTTACAGCTGTTTCTTGGCTGAGCCCCGGGCTGGCTTATGGCTTTGCAGAAAGGCATCATCACATTTTATGAACGACAGACGGCTTTTATCACACTTCTGTATTATCGCTTATGGTAATAGGGACTGCGGTGCCCTGTGACGCGGGGATCTGCGTGAGGGCCCCAGGCAAAGGCTGCTCTTCGGGACCCCCGGTGAGGCCTGCGGATTTTATTTCTTCCTCTGATCTCCCTGCCGGCTGGGCCACTGTGGCAGAACGATTCCGGGCCCCCGCCCCCCGCACGTGCAGATGCAGACCGGTCTCGGGGGGATCGGCGGCTCCCGGGGGCTGGGGGATGGTGCCCCCGTCCCAGGGCTCCTGCACGGGAGGGCTCTGCACTTCCACCCTCCTTTCCTTGACCAAACCGGTTCTTACCCAGCCTTGTCTTTTCCTTTCTTTTTTTCTAAGCCCCCATGGCCCAGGCCAGGGTTCTAGGGTGAGGGCTGGGTGTTCTGTTCCACACAGCTGTCTGGACACTGCTGGATGAGGGCCTCTCTCCTGGGGGCTCCCACCCACTGTGGCACAGGTTTTCCCAGCATTGCTTCATCAAAACATGAGTTTATAAAAAAGATTTGTCCCTTAAACTGGGAGAAATCACTGCATTTGGTCAAACAATTATATATATATACACACACACACACACGCACACATATATATATATATATATGGACAGAGTCTTTCCCTGTGGCCCAGGCTGGAGTACAATGGCGCGATCTTGGCTCACTACAACCTCCGCCTCCTGGGTTCAAGCGATTCTCCTGCCTCAGCCTCCTGAGTAGCTGGGATGACAGGCACGGGCCACCACGCCCGGCTAGTTTTTGTTATTTTTAGTAGAGACAGGGTTTCACCATGTAGGTCGGGCTGGTCTCGAACTCCTGACTTCATGATCCACCCATCTCAGCCTCCCGACGTGCTGGGATTACAGGCGTGAGCCACCACGCCTGGCCGATTTATATTTTTAAAATCAGCTTGCTCTGCTAAACAAATATTTAAAGAAAAGATGAACAAAGACAGTGTGGACTGTTCAGGTGGCACCAAGAGAACCCTGGGAAGAAGACCCAGGGCCAGGAGCTGAGCCAGGACGGACACGAAAGGTCAAGGCCACAGCCGGGAGGGCCAAGGTGGGGTCCAGCTGTGGGTGAGGCCAGGCTGGAGGGGGTCGGGGGCGACACTAACCCCTGGTGGAGAGACAAAGAGGGGGACGGGGTCAGGGAGATGGGCCTCGAGGGACTTAGTGTCTGATGAAAGGACAGATGAGACAGAGGGGCCTGGTAAGTGCCTGTCGAGGGTGGTGTAGAACAGAGAGGCTTGGATTTCACAGTGGGCAGTGCAGCATCGTGGAGATGGCGTGGAGATGGGCCTAGATGCTGAGAGGAGGCATCCACATGGCTGAGGCAGGCCAGGCAAAGGCCATAGTGTGGGTGAAAGCTGGGGAACGGGCATGCTCAGGAACTGGGGGCCTCTGGGCAGAGCCCAGAGCAGAACGATGGGTGTGGGCGCAGGTGGGGCACAGGCTGGAGGTGTCGGGAAGAAGCCTGTGAGGCTGGTGCTGAGTGTCTGGCCAGGACCGTGTTCACCAGAGAAGCCCCTGAGTGCGGAGGGGAGTGGGGGCTGGACCAGAACACTGGGGAGTCCGTTCCTGGATGCCGGGAGCCCATTCCCAGACACTGGTGCCCATTCCCGGATGTCAGGGAGCTGTCAGGAGGCTTCGGTGCTCAGCAGAGGGAGGAAACGGGGCCTGGGCAGAGCTCAGCCACAGAGACCAGTCAGCAAAAGAGTCTCTGCAAAGGCAAGGAGGGCGGGGGAGGGAAAAGGGTCTGCTTCGCTTTTTCCTGAGGACATTGAAGGAAGGAAGAGGGCTTATGGAGAAAAGCAGGCCTCCATGTCCAGAGCAGGAATCTGAAAGTGGAATGGGTTTGCCAGATGTTCCCTCTCCCTCTGTCTCTCAACTTCTGTCTGCCTCTATCTCCGTCTCCTCTTTGTCTCTCCCTGTCCCTCTCTAGCTCTGTTCTCTCTGCAGGAGCCCATCCATGTCCCTCATCCAGCAAACTCCATGGCCGGGCAGGGCTCTTCAGGACACTGCAGTTGTGCCCTGTTTAAAACAATAACTGTGTCTCAAGTTTCTTGGAGTGAAGCCACCATGACCTTTGCAACAGACGAAGCATATGCTTTTTCCAAGTGTGACTCAAAGGACAAAAGGTTCATGCACAAGGCAGTTCTAAAAGTGGATGGGTAATTGCTGGTTCTGCTTCCTGTGAGGGTTTTGTAAGATCACACCAAACCCACTCCCTCACAGAAAACAGCTTCAAAATCTGTACACAATGCAAACAGGCTGCTTGTGGGCGTTGGAGAGTGAACAGCAAGACGGACCTGGGGTGCACACGGGGGATAAAGGGGTTGCAGGAAGCATGTTCTCATTGACTGTGGCTGTTATCCTGGGCCCTGTGTAGTTAGGGCATGAGGAGCTGGGGGTCCTCGGGGAAGACCACAGTCTTCATGGCCTGGAAGAGGAACAGAACGAAATTGGGGAAGCTGTGGCCACTGGAGAGGGGGAGCATCCAGAAGGGGAAGGATTACAAAGGGGAAACTTCAGACTTTACTCATGTTCCGACTGGCCCTGAACCGCACACACACAAAGCAGATGAAAGAAGCCCAGCTAAAGGCAGAAAGTCTGAGTTCAGGCTGTGGCTGTCATCAGGACATTTGCAGTTCAAGCCCAAACACAATACCTACTACACCAAAAGAAAGAGTAGTTGGTGGAAAATCACAGAGTGCAGAACCTCCACCTCACATGCATCGTGTCCAGGACCCAATTCAGGATTACTCAGCACACAGAGAGACCAATGGAGTGGAACACATTCTTAGGAGAAAAGAACGTCAACTACAGTGAATCCCAGATGACCAGGTGTGCGATAGGAGATGAGGACAGAACGTCGACTGAGATGGATCCTAAATGACCAGGTATGTGATAGGAGATGAGGACAGAACATCGACTGAGATGGATCCTAAATGACCAGGTGTGTGATAGGAGATGAGGACAGAACGTCGACTGAGATGGATCCTAAATGACCAGGTGTGTGATAGGAGATGAGGACAGAACATCAACTGAGATGGATCCTAAATGACCAGGTGTGCGATAGGAGATGATAGAACGTTGACTGAGATGGATCCTAAATGACCAGGTGTGTGATAGGAGATGAGGATAGAACATCAACTGAGATGGATCCCAATGACCAGGTGTGTGATAGGAGATGAGGACAGAACGTCGACTGAGGTGGATCCCAGATGACCAGGTGTGCGATAGGAGATGAGAACAGAAGGTCGACTGAGGTGGATCCCAATGACCAGGTGTGCGATAGGAGATGAGGACAGAACATCGACTGAGGTGGATCCCAATGACCAGGTGTGCGATAGGAGATGAGGACAGAACGTCGACTGAGGTGGATCCCAGATGACCAGGTGTGCGATAGGAGATGAGGACAGAACGTCGAATGAGGTGGATCCCAGATGACCAGGTGTGCAATAGGAGATGAGGATAGAACGTCGACTGAGGTGGATCCCAATGACCAGGTGTGCGATAGGAGATGAGGACAGAACGTCGACTGAGGTGGATCCCAGATGACCAGCTGTGCGATAGGAGATGAGGACAGAACGTCGACTGAGGTGGATCCCAATGACCAGGTGTGCGATAGGAGATGAGGATAGAACGTCGACTGAGGTGGATCCCAATGACCAGGTGTGCGATAGGAGATGAGGATAGAAGGTCGACTGAGGTGGATCCCAGATGACCAGGTGTACGATAGGAGATGAGGATAGAAGGTCGACTGAGGTGGATCCCAATGACCAGGTGTGCGATAGGAGATGAGGATAGAACGTCAACTGAGATGGATCCCAATGACCAGGTATGCGATAGGAGATGAGTATTTTACTTCAGTGGCTTGAAGTTGGATTCAGGGGATAAACAGTATTATATCCTCTTGATTAATTGACCCTCTTGGAATTACAAAATGATCTTTATAACATTGGTTGTGTTCATTGCTCTGAAACCCGCCTTGTCCAATATTAATATAGCTGCTCCAGCTTTTTTTCTGACTAGTGTTAGCACAGTGTAGCTTTTAAAATCCTGTTAGTTTTCATGTATTTGTGAATTTACATTTAAAGTGGATTTTGGGTAGGCAGCAATTCGTTGGGTCTTGCTTTCTTATTCAG
Source organism: Chlorocebus sabaeus (assembly GCF_047675955.1). Lineage (NCBI taxonomy): Eukaryota > Metazoa > Chordata > Mammalia > Primates > Cercopithecidae > Chlorocebus > Chlorocebus sabaeus. The sequence goes on from NC_132931.1 coordinate 21,617,426, forward strand.
TCTGACAAATTGCCGTTGAATTAGACCCCAGTGGTTATAGATCATTTTCCTGTAATGTTACTGTTGATAATGGTTGGATTTAAACCATCATCTTGCTATTTGTGTTTTATTTATCCTGTCTACTTTCTGTTTCCTGTTCCTCTTAGCCAACCTTCTTCTGGACTGGGTATTTTTAAATTATCCCAATTAGTCACTTTTGTTGGCTTATTCCCTGTAACTCTGTTTGTGCACATGTAAGTGTGTGTATGTGCATACATTTTAGAGTTTATAGTGTGCACCTTCCACCTATTGCAATCTATCTTCAAATAATATTATACCATGTCATGACGGTTTAATAACCTTACAGAAGCACACTTCCATTCCCCACCCTCCTTCATGTCCTTGTGGGCACACGTTTTACTTCTCTGTATGTTCTATACCCAGCAAAACATGCTATGCCTTCCTGTGCTTCTATCAGGTCTCCTATAATGTCATTTTCCTCTTGTCCAAAGGACTCTCTTTAACATCTCTTAGTGCTTATCTGCTGGTATGATTAATATTTTAGCTTTTATATGTCTGAAAAAGTTGGTATCTCATCCTGTTTTACCTTTGTTGCCAGGTGTGGAATCATGAATCAACAAACTTTTCCCGGCAGGACTTTGCAGAGCTTGTTCCACAGTCCTCTATCTCGCCTCATTTTCAAGGAGAAACCTGCCATCATCCTCGTCTTTGTTCCTCTGTACCTAGCACGTCTCTTGTCTTCTGCCTGCTAAGATTGTCTCATTCTCACCCAATTTAAGCAATTTGATTAAGATGTGCCTTCCTCATACTTCATACTTTTTGGACTGGGATATGTAGCTTTTAAAAAGCAAATTTGAAAAGATTCCAATCATTTTATCTTCCTCTTTTTTTTTCGTTTTTTTTTTCTTCTTTGTTTTCTTTCTGGGACTCTAAATGTATTAATTTTAGGCCAATTGAAGTTGCCTCCCAATTAGCTTTCTGCTGCTTTCGAAGGAGTCTGTTTTCGGTCTGTGTTTCACTTTGGATGGTTTCTATTACACACCTTCAAGTTCATTGATCTTTCCTTTTGTAGTGTCTGTCTAATCTCATAATCTCATCCAGTGAATTTCCTTTATCTCAGAAATGGTTTCATTTCTAAAAGTTTGACTTGGGACTTTTTAATGTCTTTCATATCTCTACTTAACAGTATCATGTGGATCAGAGTGATTATAACTACAGTCCATCTTTGTCTATGAATTCTTTCATCTGTGCCACTTGTGAGTCAGTTTTCAGTTGTTGATATTCCTCCTCATGACATGATATGTTTTCCTGCCTCTTTGCATACTTGGTAATTTTTTACTGTATGCTAGACATCATGTACTTTTCCTTGTTAGATCCTGGATAGTTTTGCACTCCTAAAATTATTATAAAACTCTCATGGGATGAAGTTACTTTACTTGGAAACAATTTGATACGTTTGAGGCTTGATTTTAAGCTTTATCGGGTGGGGCCAAAATTAGTCTCGGACTGATTATGCTCCACTACTGAGCTGACACCACGTTGAAAAAGCTGAATAAAGAGAAAAATCAATCAATAAGTATTCACACGTTTTCACAAACCATAATGAGGAGAAAAATCCATCTAAATATTCACATAATCTTAAAAAATGTTAAGAAATGAGGAACAAAGGGGAAAACTAGAGGATATATATATAGAGAACAAGGCATAAAATTACAGACCCAAGCATAACCATGTCAATACTTATTTAAATATTAGTGGACAAAAGATTTCAGCTAAAAGGCGGAAGTTGTCAGAATAGATATGAAAATAAGACCCACACACATGCTATCTTCCAAAACTGCACTTTAAGGACAGAGACACAGGTAGCTTTAAATAAAATTAAAACATAAACGTTGGAACGGAAGAAGAACTGCCTCTTTATGCAGATATCATGAATCATGTATGAGGAAATATCTTAAGAAACCTACAAACAATTAGCATAGGCACTGAGAAAGTGTGGTCGATTCACATGATGGAATATTACTCAGCAGTGAACAGGACTGAAGCACTAACATGCCACAACACGGATGAACCTTGAAATCGAAAACATGATGAGTGAAAGAAGACAGACACAAAGGGCCACAGGTTATATGATTCCAGGTCTATGAAATGGGCAAATCTAAAGAGGCAGAACGCAGATTAGTGGTGCCAGGAGCCAGGGAAGGGAGGAACAGAGAGTTCCTCCTTTGATTGATGTGGTGTCTCCTTTCATGGGGATGCCAATGGCCCAGAGCCAGACAGCGGTTATGGCCGACAACGTTGTGAATGCACTAGATGCCACTGAATTGTGCACTTCCAAATTGTGAAAATAGTGAATTCTATAATACGTGAATTTAACCACCATAGAAACCAAACTATTAGTACAAATAAATTAGTTTAGCCAAGTTGCAGGATTTAACTTCCATAGAAAAATCGATTGTATGTCTATATGCTTGCAATGAATACTTAGAAAATGAAGTTAAATTGATTGGAGAAAAAAAAAAAAAACCCTGATTAAAGAATTGAAAGACCCTTACACTGAAAACCATAAGACATTGCAAGGAAAAACACAATAAATGAAGACATATATTCTGTTCATGGATTGGACAGCTCAATACTATGAAGACAAAAATTCTCTGCACATTGATACCAAAATTGATGTATATATTAAATACAATTTTCACTGGAATCTTAGTGGTCCTTTTGAAAGCAAGCTTTGCTCACCAGTATCCCACCTGTGCCACTTATGGTCCTTTAGAATAAATGAGACAGCTGATGCTAAGATTTATGTGGAAAGACAAAATGCTTAAAATATCCAGAAGCAACTTTGAAAAATAAGAACAAGGCTGTGGGGCCCACACTACCTGATTTCAAAAATTCCTCTGCAGGTATGGTAATCACGACCGTGTGGTTTCGGCATCAGGGAAGACTCAGAGGCCAACTGAGCTGAAGGAGAAGTCAAAAAGACCCACATTTATATAGTCCCTTGATTGCTGGTAAAGGTATAAATTTAATTCCTTCAGAACTAGCTGCTTCAATAAACGGTGCTAGAACAAGTTGATATCTATGTGAAAAAAAAATGACCTTCAGGCCTTACCTCCCACCACATGCAAAATTACCTTGAGATGGATCATGGACTGAAAATTAGTGCTAAGACTTTTAAAATTCTAGAAGAAAACATAGGGAAGGATTTTTATGACTTAGGCTAGAATAAACATTTTTTAGAAACAAGATGTGAAAAGCACAGATGATGAAAAATGATAAAGTAAATTCAGCAAAATTGAAAAGGTTTTCTCAAAATTAAAAATACAGAGTTAAGGAAATGCAAAAGCTAACTACAAACTGGCAGAATAATTTACAAAATACACATCTGACAATGCGCTTGTACTCAGAATATATGAAGATATCTTATAAATCAATAATTTGAAAACCGCAATTAAAAATTGCAAAGGACTTGGACACATGCAGGACAAAAAAGATATGTGACCCACAGGCACATGAAAAAATGACCAGCATCACTTGCCATCAGAGAAGCACACATGAAAACAAGTCTAAAGTTAAAAAGATTGGCAATACTAAGTGTTGGCAAGGATATAGAACAATGGGAATTTACATACAATTTACCTTGGAAAGCATGTAAATTTAGCTGGAATTTTAAATGGAAATACTTGGGGAAATCGACTGACACTGTCTGAGAAGTAAAACATTCACTTACCACAAGACCCAGCAATTCCAACCCTAAATATTTACCCCAGGAAAATGAAAGCATATGTCCACACAAAGACGTGGACACAAGTACTCTCACAGCGTTATTTGTAACACATCCAAACTGCAAACAGCCCAAATGCCCATCAACAGGCAAACTGATAACCTGTGGTTCATGCATATTATGAGATTCTACCCATTGATAAAAAACGAACGAAATATTAAGCCCACACGACATGGAAGAGTCTGGAAATCATCAAGTTAAGCAGAAGAGATAGAAGAGCTAGAATACCGTTCCATGTCTATGAGCTTTCAGGAAAGGGAAAGTCGCAGGAATAGGAATCAGATCACTGTCTGCCTGGGGCTGGGAGCTGGAGGAGGGAATCTGAAGAGGCATGAGAACACTTGTTAGGAGAATGAAATATTCCACATCTTGACTGTGGTGGATGTTACATGACTGTATACAACTGTCCCATGAATGGGCTTTACTGTTTGTGAATGAAACCTAAGCAAGCTGGGGAAAGAAACACAAGGAGCATGGGCCGGCTGAAGCCATGTCTGCAGGTGGGTGCTGGAGGCCCCAGAGTTGCGTGGCACAAACCCCAAACCTCAGGTGTCTCCTATGGGTGCCTGGGATGATTGAGGCAACCCTCAAGGAGCCCACCAAGGCACCACTTGGGGGCTCCTATCTTGGGGCTGTGTGGGGCCAGCCTGGGGAGGCAGGAACCTGGTAAGAGTCCCCTGAAAGCTACTTCATTTCCAAGTAAAGAAGGGGGTGGGGGTGGCGGGCGCAACACAGAAGGGTCTTGATGGAGAGGGTGTCTGCACAGCACAGTGATCACGGCCCAATCAGTGGTCAGACTTCCTTTGTGGACAGCCTGGTTTTCACCTGTATTTGCTGTGTGACCTGCCGAAAGCAAACTGCCGTCTCTGTGCTAGTCTGCTCTTTAATACAAGACGGCTAATGAAGTGGCTACCTTACTGCACCCTTGAGAGAGCCAGGTGAGAGAATACAGGTGCGGCAGGGAGCGCAGCACCGGGACACAGGAGGTGCTCATAAATGGCACCTGCTATCATTATTAGTGATCTGGGAATGGACCTTAACTTCAACCCCACTGTGGGAAACGGGGAAACCAGGGAGGAGGGACTTGTCCAAGGCAGCAGTCCCATCTTCCAGACACCAGGCCAAGGGCTCTGGAGCCCGAACATGGGCGTGGCACAGAGCCTTTGCTGCCCTTTCAATGCCCACGGCGGGAAGGGGAGCACTCGGCCCCACGGCACCTGAGCAGGGCTCGGGGGTCACCCTCAGCGCTGGCAGTCAGGAATAGGATTGAGCCCAGTTTCCTTTCCTTATCACTCGGAGGCCGATGGCGCAGTAGCTGCGTGAAGAACACACAGCCTTGTCTTTGGGCACCAAGAGAACTGTCTTCCTTTCTCCGAGAAGCACTCAAGCTGATGGATAGTGGTGCCACCACTTGCTGCTATTTCTCTTCAAACTTCGGAGCTGCAGCCGCACCAGGGATCCGACATCACCGGCCCCATCCCGTAGGGTGGGCTGTGGGCAGGGAACAGCAAAATCGCCACGCCACACAAAGACGTGGACACAAGTACTCTCACAGCGTTATTTGTAACACATCCAAACTGCAAACAGCCCAAATGCCCATCAACAGGCAAGCTGATAACCTGTGGTTCATGCATATTATGAGATTCTACCCATTGATAAAAAAATGAACAAAATATTAAGCCCACACGACATGGAAGAGTCTGGAAATCATCAAGTTAAGTGGTTCTGGCTGTTGCTGGAGGGGGAACACAGACTCCACCTGCGTGGAGCGTGCTGCTGCCTGTTCTCCATCTCTGTGTTCCCACCTCGTCCTGCTCTCCTTTCCCCGCGCTTTCAGCTACGTAAGGGTCACCGCTTACCGTCCCTGCAGAGCGCAGAGATTGCTCTTTGAAGAAAAGGTTCTGGAGCAATCGGAGGGATGCGTGTGGGTGCAGCCACCCCAGTCCCATGCTGCCCCTCAGAGCAATGGTGCTGAAGGCTCAGAGAACGAATAAATGGTAGTGAGTGTTTTTCTCATTAGGGTTTTAAATCCTCCAAGTAACAGACCATTTTGTAGCATCTTGCATGTCCTGCTTATCCTAATAATGTGTTATTACTGAACCTGAATAATTTTAGTGGGGGAAATTCTGTATCTTACAAAAATGTGATGTGGCTATCCATTTAAAACATGTTACCGAGGTAACTCCACGGGTTTGGATGAACAGGAGGCCCTCAGCTGTGGTGACCTAGTGCCCGCGTGTTTCAGACACCAGCTGAGATCTGCACGCTGGAGCCATGGCCGTGGAGGGAGCCGTGGCCAGGACCTGCCTCCCACATTGGGGGCCTCTGGTGCTCAGCCCAGGCTTCTGTGCAGGGAGGCAGAGCCAGTCTGTTCACACAGACCGGGATCGGCCCTGGCCGTGGGCACAGACAAACCCCCACAGGGGTTCATTTGATCTGGGGTGTGGCAGGAAATTGTGAGCCGAAAGGAGGAGACGCTCGATGCTGAGAACAGCCTCTGTCCCAGCCTCTCTCTGCCAGGGCTTGCGGTTCGCCTGGAAACAATCGCTCTCCTTCCTTGGCTGCGGTTTTCTCACCCATGAAGACGTGTTCGGTGCAGACATACCGAGTTTCCTCTGGGTCTTCTTGGCTGCCTGGCCTCTCCAAGTGCTCATTCTCTTCCTTGCCCACCCCGCGGGCCCTTCCCCGGTGAGCGAGCGAGCTTCACAGACACACACACAGACACCAGTGGTTTGGGGTCCTTGGTTGAGGCCCTCTGAACTGGTTTCCCTCGTCTCCTGAGTGGCAGGCTAGGGGGAAGCAGTGCTTTATTACAGGCACAGATCACACTGCAGCAGGGAATGTCAGGAAAATATATTCCCATTTTGCCTCCTCTAATAATCTCCCATTTTCATCGGTGGGTGAATGAACATGGCTTGTTCTTCCCAATGGTGGTGCAAATGTATAATTTCTCCCAATGAAATCTGATTTTAATGAGAGACTAAATCAGAGGAAAGGGTAATTATTTAGATAGTATGCACATGTCCGGTTAATTTAAAATCAGCTTTTAGGTCAATCTATCTTAATTATTCTATTAACTGTTCTTGACTAGCAATTCCAATAATTGTATTAGCATAATACTTGACAGTGTAATTGCTTTTTGGATTTTGTTCATTGTTTTGTCAGAGTCCGTTCCTGGGCCTCTCTCCCTGGTGAACTATGCTTGGGATGGGTATGTATGCCTGGATGTGCCTGTATGCACGTGTTTGGGTCGAGTGTGTGCTTGGGTTAAGTGTGTGTGCACATTCGTACAACTGCACGTGTGCTTGGGTTGAGTGTGTGTGCAAATGTGCATGTGTGCACGTGCTTGGGTTGAGTGTGTGTGCAAGCATGGATTGGGTATGTGCGTGTGTGTGCATGTGCACGTGCTTGGATTGTGTGTGCAAATGTGCATGTGTGCACGTGTTTGGGTTGCACATGTGTGCATGCATGGATTGGGTATGTGTGTGTGTGTGCATGTGCACGTGCTTGGATTGTGTGTGCAAATGTGCATGTGTGCACGTGCTTGGATTGTGTGTGCAAGTGTGCCTGTGTGCACGTGTTTGGGTTGCACATGTGTGCATGCATGGATTGGGTATGTGTGTGTGTGTGCATGTGCACGTGCTTGGGTTGAGTGTGTGTATGAGTGTCCTGGGGGAGGTGCTTCCCTGATTTTTCATGAATGTATTTTCATGGGGTTTATTGATATCAAGAAGCCTTGTTTTTATTTTTAAAATAAAGTTCATTTTAGAACAGTGTTAGATATACAGAAAAATGGTGATGATAGCACAGAGTTCCTGTGCACTCCACACCGAGGTTCCCCTACTGTTACCGTGTTACATTATGTTGTACCTTGGTCACAGTGAATTAGCCCATGTTGATATAGTAGGAGGAACTAAAGTCCGTACCTTATTCAGATTTCCTCAGTTTTCCCTTAATATCCATTTCTACCTCAGAATTCCATCCAAAGGACGATGTTAGAGTTGGTCCTCGCGTCTCCTTAGGGCCCTCGTAGCTGTGACAGAGCCTCAGACTTTCCTCATTGTTGGAGATCTTGACAGTTTTGAGGAGGACTGGTTGGGTATTTTGTAGAATGTCCCTCATTTGGGACTTGTCTGACCTCTTTCCTATGATGAGTTCGGGGTCACAGGCTGTGGGGAGCATGGAAAGCCCCTTCCCACGGCCTCACACCAAGGTCCTTGCTGCCTGCGTGGCTCGTCAGCGCTGACGTCAACCTCGGCGATGCAGCTGAGGCAGAGGCTTCTAGTTTCCTCCACTGTAAAGTTACCTTTTTCCCTTTCCATACTATGGTATTTGGAAGGAAGACACTATGCAATGCTTATACTTTTAATTGTTTATTGATGCATAACATGTTACATATTTATAGGGTGATATTTGGAAGGAAGACACTATGCGATGCTTGTATTTTTAATTGTTTATCGATGCATAACATGTTACATATTTATAGGGTGCCTGTGATATTTTGACATGCGCATGCCCTGTGTAATGATGGAATCGGGGTATTTAGGACGTCCATCACCGCGAACGTCTGTCCTTCGTTCACGCTGGGAACATTTCAAATCTTTTCTTCTCGCTATTTTGAAACATACAGTATGTTGTTGTTAACTATAATCCCCTCACTGTGCTGTCAACACCAGAACCCACCCCTCCTACCAAACGGGTTATTCGTACCCGTTAACCACCTTCTCTTCATTCCCTCCACACGCTTCCCACTGTTTTTTAAACAGCTTTATCGGGTTATAATTCACATGCCATGCATTTCACCCATTTAAAGTGTACAGTCGTTTTCAGTATATTCAGAGTTCTACAGCCATTACTGCAGGCAATTTTTAAAAATTTTCACCACCTCAAAAAGAAACTCCATACCCTTTAGCTACTCACAGGCACCAGCACTACCCCGACCCCCAGCCCTAAAGAACCACAAATCTTCTTTCTGTGTCTATGGGTTCTGCACATTTCTCAAAGTGTAAACATATATGACATGGTCTTTTGTGAGTAGCTTCTTTCACTTGGCATAATGTTTTCAGGCTCATCCACCTTGTGTCAGCACTTCGTTTCTTTTTTCTCTTCTTTTTATAAGTACTTCATTCTTTTTCATGGCCAAGTAATATCCTGTTGTGCGGGCACGCCACATCTTATGTAGCCGCTCGCCAGTTGCGTGTATTGGGGTAGTTTCCATTGTCTGGCTTTAGGAGTGGTGCTGCTACAAACATTTGTGTTCAAGTTTTTATTTGGATATACAGGGGTTTTTTTTGATTGTTTGGTTTTTTTTTTTGTTGTTTGTTTGTTTGTTGGAGACAGTCTTGCTCTGTCGCCCGGGCTGGAATGCAGTGGTGTGATTTCAGCTCACTGCAACCTCTGCCTCCCGGGTTCAAGTGATTCTTCTGCCTCGGCCTCCCGAGTAGCTGGGATTACAGGCGCCCACTGCCACACCTGACTAATTTTTGTACTTTTAGTAGAGACGGGGGTTTCACCACATTGGCCAGGCTGATCTCGAACTCCTGACCTCGTGATCCGCTCGCCTCGGCCTCCCAGTGCTCTGGGATTACAGGCATGAGCCCCTACACCTGGCCCAATGTATGGTTTTAATTATCTGGTACATACTTCTAGGAGTGGGATTTCTGGACCATGGGGTCACTCTATGTTGAACTCATTTTCAGCGCCTTTTCATTGTTTCTGTCTGCACTATTTTCTTTCCCAGAGAAGGTTCCTATTTCTCGAGTGCTTGTCAACACCAGTTTCTGTCTTTTTGAGGATTACCCTCCGGGCGTGTGAGGCGGCATCTCCCTGTGGTCTCGATTTGCTTCTAATAACGCTGAGCGTCTTTTCACGCCCTCGCTGGCCATTCACGCATCTTCTTTTGAGAAGCGCCCATTCAAGTCCTTTTCCCATTTCAACATGGGGTTGTTTGCCCTTATTTTATTTGAGTTTTAAGTGTTCCTTACATATCCTGTATATGAGTCAATTATCAGATACAGCAGGCCCCACTTATCTGGTGTCTTGGTTTCCTCAGTTTCAGTTACCTGTGGTCAGCTGTGGCCTGAAAATACGACACGGAACTGTGTTCCGAGTAGCACAGGAGATCTTGTGCCAGCCCAGACTATTCCCCCCAGGTGTGAGCCTGTGTCCAGTGTATCCACACTGTATAGACTGCTTCTTCCTTAGTCATTACACCACCTGCTCCTGACATCCAGCCATTGGCCTTATTGTGGCTTGGTGACCCTTCTTCTGATCATTCATCAGAAGGTCGACAGCATCCTAAGGCAACGTCACAGTGCCAGCGTCATTCACCTCACCTCGTCTCACCTCCTCCCGGAGGCCATTCCGTCATCTCACATCATCACAACAAAGAGGGGTGAGTACCGTATAATAAGGTATTTAGAGGGGCGTGTACAGTACACTAAGGTATTGAGAGAGAGAAAGAGAGGTCACATTCACATAAATCTTGTTATGGCATATTTTTATCATTGTTCAATTTTATTATAGTTATCCTTGATCATCTCTTCCTGTGCCTACTTTATAAATTAAACTTTATCGCAGGTATGTGTATATGGAAAAAGCAGTATGCACAGTGTTTGGTAATCTCTGTGGTCTCAGCCATCTACTGGGGGCCTGAGATGTGTCGCCTGCAGCTATGAGGAGATTACTGTAGATGATTTGCTAATATTTTCCCCCTTGATGTGGGCTATCTTTGCACTTTCTTAATGGCATGGGTTGCAGCACAGAAGTTTTTAATTCTAATGAAGTATAATTTATCTCTCTCTCTTTTTAAAAAAAATCATTAATGCTTTTGGTTGAAGAAATCATTGCCAAACTCAGGCCATGAGGATTTCCTCCTATGTTTTCTTCTAAGAGTGGTTTTGTAGGAATCCATCAACATGCTGTATTACATGGATTGGCTTTTGGATGTCAAATCAGCCTTGTGTTCCTGGGATAAATCTCATCTGGTTTTGCACAGAATTCTTTTTCTATGTTGCTGGATGTGATTTGCTAGTATTTTGTGGAGGATTTTTGCGTTTATATTCTTAAGGATATTGGTCTGTAGTTTTCTTGCAACGCCTTTCATCTCAAAGTATTTTCTAATTTCCGTTGTGATTTCTTTTTTGATCTGTTGGTTATATAACAGTGTGTTGTTTATTTTACACATTTTGGTGAACTTCTCAAATTTCCTTCTGTTATTGATTTCTAACTTAATTCCATTGTGGTTATGGAGCCCACTTTGTATGATTTCAGTCTTTTAAATTTATTGAGACTTTCTCTGTGGCCCAACATGTGGTCCCTCCTGGAGCAAACCCCAGCACACTCAAGTGTGTGTGCTCTGCAGGTGCTGGGTGGAGTGCTCTGTGGTTTCTGGGTGGAGTGCTCTGCGGTTGCTGGGTGGAGTGCTCTGTGGATGCGGTTGCTGGGTGGAGTGCTCTGTGGATGTGGTTGCTGGGTGGAGTGCTTTGTGGATGCGGTTGCTGGGTGGAGTGCTCTGTGGTTGCTGGGTGGAGTGCTCTGTGGTTGTGGTTGCTGGGTGGAGTCCTCTGTGGTTGTGGTTGCTGGGTGGAGTCCTCTGTGGTTGCGGTTGCTGGGTGGAGTGCTCTGTGGTTTCTGGGTGGAGTGCTCTGTGGATGCGGTTGCTGGGTGGAGTGCTCTGCGGTTGCTGGGTGGAGTGCTCTGCGGTTGCTGGGTGGAGTGCTCTGTGGTTGTGGTTGCTGGGTGGAGTGCTCTGTGGTTGCTGGGTGGAGTGCTCTGTGGTTGCTGGGTGGAGTGCTCTGTGGTTGCTGGGTGGAGTGCTCTGTGGTTGTGGTTGCTGGGTGGAGTGCTCTGTGGTTGCTGGGTGGAGTGCTCTGCGGTTGTGGTTGCTGGGTGGAGTGCTCTGTGGTTGTGGTTGCTGGGTGGAGTGCTCTGTGGTTGCGGTTGCTGGGTGGAGTGCTCTGCGGTTGTGGTTGCTGGGTGGAGTGCTCTGTGGATGCGGTTGCTGGGTGGAGTGCTCTGTGGTTTCTGGGTGGAGTGCTCTGTGGATGCGGTTGCTGGGTGGAGTGCTCTGTGGATGTGGTTGCTGGGTGGAGTGCTCTGTGGTTTCTGGGTGGAGTGCTCTGTGGTTGTGGTTGCTGGGTGGAGTGCTTTGTGGATGCGGTTGCTGGGTGGAGTGCTCTGCGGTTGCGGTTGCTGGGTGGAGTGCTCTGTGGTTGCTGGGTGGAGTGCTTTGTGGTTGTGGTTGCTGGGTGGAGTGCTCTGTGGTTGCTGGGTGGAGTGCTCTGTGGTTGCGGTTGCTGGGTGGAGTGCTCTGTGGATGTGGTTGCTGGGTGGAGTGCTCTGTGGTTGCTGGGTGGAGTGCTCTGTGGATGCGGTTGCTGGGTGGAGTGCTCTGCGGTTGCGGTTGCTGGGTGGAGTGCTCTGTGGTTGCTGGGTGGAGTGCTCTGTGGTTGCTGGGTGGAGTGCTCTGTGGTTGTGGTTGCTGGGTGGAGTGCTTTGTGGATGCAGTTGCTGGGTGGAGTGCTCTGTGGTTGCTGGGTGGAGTGCTCTGTGGTTGCTGGGTGGAGTGCTCTGTGGATGCGGTTGCTGGGTGGAGTGCTCTGTGGTTGCTGGGTGGAGTGCTTTGTGGTTGTGGTTGCTGGGTGGAGTGCTCTGTGGTTTCTGGGTGGAGTGCTCTGTGGTTGCTGGGTGGAGTGCTCTGTGGTTGCTGGGTGGAGTGCTCTGCGGTTGCTGGGTGGAGTGCTCTGTGGTTGCTGGGTGGAGTGCTCTGTGGATGCGGTTGCTGGGTGGAGTGCTCTGTGGTTGCTGGGTGGAGTGCTTTGTGGTTGTGGTTGCTGGGTGGAGTGCTCTGTGGTTGCTGGGTGGAGTGCTCTGCGGTTGCTGGGTGGAGTGCTCTGTGGTTGCGGTTGCTGGGTGGGGTGCTCTGCGGTTGCTGGGTGGAGTGCTCTGTGGTTGCTGGGTGGAGTGCTCTGCGGTTGCTGGGTGGAGTGCTCTGTGGTTGTGGTTGCTGGGTGGGGTGCTCTGCGGTTGCTGGGTGGAGTGCTCTGTGGTTGCGGTTGCTGGGTGGAGTGCTCTGCGGTTGTGGTTGCTGGGTGGAGTGCTCTGTGGTTGCGGTTGCTGGGTGGAGTGCTCTGCGGTTGTGGTTGCTGGGTGGAGTGCTCTGTGGTTGCGGTTGCTGGGTGGAGGGCTCTGTGGTTGCTGGGTGGAGTGCTCTGTGGTTGCTGGGTGGAGTGCTCTGCGGTTGCTTGGTGGAGTGCTCTGCGGTTGCGGTTGCTGGGTGGAGGGCTCTGTGGTTTCTGGGTGACGTGCTCTGCGGTTGCGGTTGCTGGGTGGAGTGCTCTGTGGTTGCTGGGTGGAGTGCTCTGTGGTTGCTGGGTGGAGTGCTCTGCGGTTGTGGTTGCTGGGTGATGTGCTCTGCCGTTGCTGGGTGACGTGCTCTGCGGTTGCTGGGTGACATGCTCTGCCGTTGCTGGGTTGTGCACCCTCGTGCTCTGCAGATGTGGGCAGACTGTTCCATCTGACATTTCCTTGTTGATCTTTTGCTTACTTGTTCTACCCGTAATCAAAGCGTGGTATTGAAGTCCCCGATTTGTTGTGGAATTGTAGTCTTGCCTTTTTCCTCAGACTTAGAATTGGCGTTGAAACTTCTTGATGGGAAATATGTGATTGGCTCTCAGGTCTTGGCCTCTGCTCTCTCCCCTCACATGCCTGGAACGTCCTGAGAGAGCTCAGAGCGGGCGAGGCCCTGACTTCACGCTTCAGATATGCTTCCATTACTCCCACGTTATAAATGAGGAACTGAAGGGCAGAGGGGCCAAGAGCACTGCCGAGGACAGCTGGCTGGCTCAGAGCTGGACTCGAACTTAAGACAGCTCAGTCTCAGATTTATGCCCAACTCCAGGTGGGTCCGTGCCCTTCTGGGGTAGCCAGAGGGTGTCATGATTACACCAGAGACGAAGTAGTTGGAATACGGACCCACTCCTAAGCTGCTGTGTGGGGAATTCCAGAAACGCACACCAATGGAAGCATTAAATGTGGATTTTTATTGTTTTCCATCTGGCTTCTGCCACCTCCCAGGCGTGGACCTGCTCACAGCCAGGTGACCTCCCATCTGCCAGCTTCTCCCAACGCGGCTCGGTGGCACCTCATCGGGACCACGGGTCCTCTCTACCCCAGGCGCCTTTCCACGGGTGCCCTTGGACTGTCCTGCCTGGTCTGCCCACCGTTCACCCTGGCCTCTCTCCAAAGTCCCCCATGGCTGCCTTTCTCTACCATCTGGCCCCAAAACCTCAGTCATTTATTCAAGGCCCTTTGTAATCCAGACCTGACTTGGGTCACAAATCTGCAAGTGTATCCACGGCACCGGGTGACCCTCGGCCGCCCTCTGTGGCTTTGGTGAGTGACGGGTGACTGCTGAGTGACTGAGCGATGGTGCAATGGAAATCCCAGGGAATGAGACCCATTTGGAATTTCCTGAAGAAACAAACCCCTGGGCACAGGAAAGGGGCATCCAGACATGTGTGGCTCCCCTTTGCCTTGAGATCCATGAAGCTCTGAGGCTCTCTCTGGCACGCGGGCCGTATACAGGGCCCTTTGGCCTCTTCAAGGGCAAGGAGTCCTCAGCTTTCTGGGCCTCCTTAATGAGCCTGAGGCCTGCTGCCTCCCAGCGGGGCCCCCTCTGTGCTTTTGCAGGCTGTCAGTGAAGTCAGTCTTGCCTTTAATAGTCCTGCTTGCTACTAACATGGAATCTAATGCTGAAGAAAATGCTGTAAAGTACTTGGTCTCTCAGGATCATAACACTAAATGTTGGTGCACAAAGGCACTAAACAACGCGCATAATTAGGCAAATAACTCTCCCCTAGTTTCCACGGCAGAGAAAGGCGGCAAGTTAAGGAGGGTGTGTCCAAGCCTGTCGGATCAGTGATGCTAGGGAGAGGCCTGGAGCTGGCTTCCTAGGGCCCAGGGTCCCGCGAATGACTGGGGTGAAGCAGCCTTGCCATGTGCCTTTGGAACACGCTCAGCGAAGGGTCACAGGGAAAGGGCACACCTCAGTTCCTTAGGCAGATGCAGCTTACAGCTTTCCAGGCTGATCTCTATCCCCGGACAGAAGGGAACGGCAGGCCCAGACAGGGAACAGACCTGCCCAGGCCCGCGGAGATGGAAGAGCCTCGGTTCTCCTGCAGGTGAGGCTTGAATCTCTTGGGTCCTTTGAAAAGTAGGTCTGGAGAACTTCAGGATGCAAACAGGACACAACCATGCAGAGTTACAGTTTTTCCCATAACAGGGTGTTGAATTTTCTCAAGTCCTTTTTCTCTATCGGTTGAGACGGTCGCGTAGTTTTGTCCTTCGTTATGATACTGTGGTGGATTATCTTGATTGACATTCATATGTTGAGCCATCCTTCCACTCCAGGAATAAATCCCACTTGGTCAGGGTGTAGAATCCTTTTCGTGTGCTGTGGACTATGGTTTGCTAGTATTTGGTTGAGGATTTGGCATCAACAGTTACCGGGGAAATCGGTCTGTAGTTTTCTTTTCCTGTAGCTTTATTGTCTGGGTTTGGCGTCAGGATAATGCTGGCCTCATACAAGGAGGTTCGAAGTGGTGCTTTTGTTTAGCTTTTCAGAAGAGTGTGAGGAGGATTGCGGTTAATTATTTAAATGTTTGGTAGAATTCTCCAGTAAAGCCATCCGGTCCTGGGCTTTTCTTTATTGGAAGATTTTTGATGACGAATTCAATCTCCTTACTCGTTACAGGTCTTTTCAGATAATTATTTGTTCCTGATTCAATCTTGGTAGGTTGTATATTTCTAGAGATTTATCCATTTCTTCCAGATTACCCAGTTCGTTGGTGTATAGCCGTCGTTCATGATATTCTCTTATAATATTTTTTATTTATGTGGCATCAGTTGTAAGGGGCCTCTTTCAGTTCTGATTAATTGCAGCTTCTCTCTTTTTTTCTTAATCTGGCTAAGAGTTTGTGTCAATTTTCTTTTCAAAAATCCAACTCTTCAGTTTGTCGATTTTTCTATTGCTTTCTACTCTCTATTGTGTTTATCTCTGTTCTAATCATCACCATTTCCTTCTTTCTGCTAATTCATGTTTAACTTGTTCTTCTTTTTCTAGTTCCTTGAGATATAACGTTAGGTTGTTTATTTGAGATCCATCTTCTTTTTAAACATAGGTTTTCACCACTATAAATTTCCCTCGTGATACTGCTCTCATTGCATCCTGTAAGTTTTGGTATGTTGCATTTTTGTTTTCATTTGTCTTAAGATAGACTCTATTTTTCCCTGTGATATCTTCCTTGATCCTTTGGTTTCTTAAGCATTTGTTTTTAAATTATCACTAATTTGTGAAGTTTCCAGTTTTCCTTCTGCTGTTGATTCCTAGTTTCATTCCTTTGTGATCAGAACATGTATTGTCTATAATTTCAAACTTCTTACATTTGTTGAGACTTGTTTTGTGGCCTGCCTTATGGTCTGTGTTGGAGGATATTCCACGTGCCCTTGCGAAGGACGTATTACATATTCCGCTCTTGCTGCGTAGAGTGTTCTACACGCATCTGTGAGGTTCGGTTGATCTACAGTGCTGTTCAGGTCCTTTGTTTCCCTGCTGATTTTCTGTCCGGTTCTTCTATCCGTTGTTGAAAGGAGAGTATTGAGGTCTCTGACCATTACTGTGTTCCTTTTATTTCTCCTTTCAACTCTGTCAGTGTTTGCGTCATGTATTTGTTAAATCTTCCTGGTGAATTGACCCTTTTATCATTATATACTGTCCTTTATCTCTTGGGATAGTTTTTGAGTTAACATCTATTTTGTTTGCTGTAAGTTTGGCTACCCCTGCTCTGTTTTGATTATCATTTACATGGAATATCTTTTTCCATCATTTGACTTTCAGCCAATGTATGCCCTTAGATCTAAAGTGAGTCTTCTGTAGACAGCACATAGTTGGATCTTGGTTTTTTTTTTTTTATTTTTGATCAATTCAATCTATGTCTTTTGATTAGAGAGTTTAATCCATTTGCATTTAAAGAAATGACTGGTAAGGAAGACTTACTATTGCCAATTTGTTGTTTTCTGTATGTTTTATAGCCATTTTGCCTCCCTTTTTCTCTCTTACTCCTTTCCTTTGTACTTCTAAAAATTTTTATAGGCCAAGCGCAGTGGCTCATACCTGTAATCCCAGCACTTGGGGAGGCCAAGGCAGGCAGATCACGAGGTCAGGAGTTGGAGACCAGCCTGACCAACATGGTGAAACCTCATCTCTACTAAAAATACAAAAATTAGCTAGGCAAGGTGGCACACATCTGTAATCCCAGCTACTCAGGAGGCTGAGGCAGGAGAATCACTTGAACCTGGGAAGTGGAGGTTGCAGTGAGCCAAGATTGTGCCACTGCACTCCAGCCTGGGCAACAGAGCAAGACTCTGTCTCAAAAAAAAAAAAAAAAAAAAATATATATATATATATATATATATATATATAGAGAGAGAGAGAGAGAGAGAGAGTGTGACATGCTTTGATTTTTTATTTCCTTTTGTATGTCTTCTATAAATATTTTCTTTATATTCACCATGGGATTACATAAATATCTTAAAGTTATAATAATCCATTTTAAACTGATAGCATTTTAACTTCAATTGTACACAAAAACTGTACTCTTACATCTTACACATCATTGATGTGGCAAATTATGTCTTTTATATTGTGTAACCATTAACAAAGATCTATGCTTATTTTAAAATGTTTTCATCTTTTAAATTCTATACAAGAATTAAAAGTGATTTACACACCAACATTATGGTAGTGCAGCATTCTACATTTGTCTATATATTTACCTTTTCTAGAGAGTTTTATATTTTCATGTGGTTTGAGGTTGTTGTCTAGTGTCCTTTTATTTCAACTCAAAGAACTCCTTTTAGCATTTCTTGTAGGGAATATCTCATGGTGTTGAATTATCTCAGCTTTTGTTTATTTGGGAAGGAGATTTTTGAAGAAGAATTTTGCTTGATATAGTGTTCTTGACTGGCAGTTTTTACTCTTGTAGCACTTTGAATATATATCATTCTACTCCCTTCTGGCCTTCAAAGTTTCCAATCAGAAACCCACTTATAATCTTATGGGAGCTCCCTTGTACTGATGAGTTGCTTTTCTCTTGCTGTTTTCAAGATTCTCATTTTGTCTTTGACTTCTGACAGTTTCAGTATAATGGGTCTCTGGATTTATTGTAGTTGAATTTCTTGAACTATGATGTCCATTCTTTTGCTCAAATCTGGGAAGTTTCCAGCCATGATTTTTTCAAATAGGCCTTCACCTGTTTCTCTCCCTATTCTGGAACTCCCATGATATGTGCTCAGGCATATCTTTTATTATTGTGGTTTTCTTTATTGCACTTCACAGACATTGTGGGTTTTGTTTTTGTTGTTGTTGTTGTTTATTTGAGATGAGGTCTTGCTCTGTCTCCCAGGCTGGAGTGCAGTGGCATGATCTCGGCTCACTGCAACCTCCTCCTACCAGGCTCAGGCAATCCTCCCGCCTCAGCCTCCCAAGTAGCTGGGACTACAGGTGTGCACCACCATGCTTGGTTAATTTTTTTAATTTTTTGTAGAGACAGTGTTTTGCCATGTTGCCCAGGCTGGTCTCGAACTCCTGGACTCATACAATCTGCCTGCTTCAGCCTCCCAGCGTGCTGGGATTACAGGCATGAGCCATCGTGCCCAACTGACAGTGTGTTTTTGTTTTGCAAATGGAAAGTTTGTGGCAACTCTGTGTCCAGCAAGTCCACCAACGCCATTATTCCAACAGCACGTGCTCGCTTCTTGTCTCTGTGTCACATTTTGGTACATTTATAACAATAATTTGGTACATATATAACAATAATTTTCATGTTGTTCTGTATGTTATAGTGACCTGTGATTGGTGATCTTTAATGTTACTATTACAATTGTTTTGGAGAGCCACACACCATGCCCGTACCGTATAAGATGGTGAAGTGAACTGACAACTGTTACGTATGTTCTGACTGCTCCACCAACTGGCCATTCCTTCACCTTTCTCCCTCTCCTTGAGCCTCCCTAGTACCTGAGACACAATAATCCTGAAATTAGGTTAATAGCCCTACAATGACCTAAGTGTTGAAGTGAAAGCAGGAGTCACACATCTCTCACTTTAGGTCAAAAGCCAGAAGTGACGTTAGTGAAGCTTAGTGAGGAAGGTGTGTCAATAACCAGGATAGGCTGAAAGCTAGGCCTCTTGCTCCAAGTAGCCATGTTACAAATGCAAAGGAAAAGTTATTTAAGGAAATTAGAAGTGCTCTTCTAGTGGACACATAAATAGGAAAGTAAAACAGCCTTGCTGCTGATATGAAGATAGTTTTAGCGTCTGTGTGGAAGATCAAACCAACCACAACATTCCATTAAGCTAAAGCCCAATCCAGAGCAAGGTCTTAACTCTCTTCAATTCTGCGAAGGCTGAGAGAGGTAAAGAAAGCACCTGAGAAAAGCTTGAAGCTAGCTGTTCATGATGCTTAAGAAAAGAAGCCATTTCCATAACATAAAAGTGCAAGGTGAAGCAGCAAATGCTAATGCAGAGGCTTCAGCAGGTTCTCCGGAAGGTCTAGCTAAGCCACTTGATGAAGGCAGCGACACTAAACAACAGATTTGCAATGTAGATGAAACATCCCTCTATTGAAATAAGACGCCATCTCGGCTTTTAGAGCTAAGGAGGAGGTGTTAATACCTGGCATCAGCTCTTCAAAGGACAGGCTGACTGTCTTGCTAATTACTGACACAGTTGGTGATTGTAAGTCAAAGCCAGTGCTTATTTACCATATTGAACATTCTAAGGCCCTTCAGAATTATGCCAAATCTACTCTGCTTGCTTCTATAAATGGCACATTAAGCTTTGATGACAGTACATTTGTTACAGCATGGTTTACTGAATATTTTAAGCCCCCTGTTGAGACCTATGCACGGAAAAAATATGTCTTTCAAAATATTTGTGGTGATTGATAATGCACCTGGTCACCCAGGAGCTCTGATGGAGATGTACAAGGACATTAATACTGTTTTCCTGCTGCTGACACAATATCCATTTGCAGCCCACAGATCAAGGAGTAATTCTGACTTTCAGTTTTATTATTTAGGAAACACATTTCTTAAGGCTACAGCTGCCATAGATAGTGATTGCTGTGATGGATCTGGACAAAGCGAATGGAATGCCTTCTGGAAGGAATTCACCACTCTAGATGCCATTAAGAACATTCCTGTTTCATGGGAGGAGGCAAAATATCAACATGAACAGGAGTCTGGAGGGATTTAATCCCAACCCTCACAGGTGACTTTGAGTGGTTCAAGACTTTCATGGAGGAAGGAGCTGCAGATGTGGTGGGAACGGTGAGAGAACTAGAAAGAGAAGAGGAGCCTGAAGATGTGGTGGAATTGCTGCAATCTCAGGATAAAACTTTCATGAATGAAGAGTTTCTCCTTATGAATGAGCAAAGAAAGTTGTTTTTTCAATGGAATCTACTTCTGGTAGAGATAAACATTCTTAAAGCGACACGAAGTGATTCAGAACATTGCGTAAAGCAGTAGCAGAGTTTCAGAGGATTGGCTTCAAATTTGAAAGAAGTTCTACTGTGGGTCAAATGCTGTGAAACCACATTGCATAGTGCAGATAAGTCCTCTGGGAAAGAAAGAGTCCACTGATGACGCAAAATTCACTGTTGTCTTAAGAAATTCTCACAGTCACCCCAGTCTTCAGCAACTACCATGCTGATCAGTGAGCAGACATCAACACTGAGGTAAGAGCCCCCATCATGAAAAAAGTACGACTTGTTGAAGGCTCAGATGATCATTAGCATTTTCAGCAAAACAAAAAAGGATTTTAATTAAGGTATATACTTTTTTTTAAGACACGACGCTATTGCACAATTAACAGACTACAATATAGTATAATCATTACTTTTATATGTGCCACGAAACCAAAATATTCTGTGATTCACTTTGTTGTGATATTCACATTATGGCAATGGTCTGGGATCAAACCCTTAACATCTCTGAAGTTACCCACATTATTCTGCTTGATGGTTTCCTGTAAGTCTCATAGGCTCTCATTACTTAATTCTTTTTTTTCTCCTCTCATTCAATAATTTCAGATAATTTTTCTTCAAATTTGATGATTCTTTCTTCTTGACCAAGTCTGCTGTTGAACTCCTCTATTGAGTTTTAAAATTCAATTATTCTTCGGTTTCAGAATTTCTGTTTTGTTCTCTTTTTATAATTTCTATCTCTGTTGATATTCTTGTTTTTGTTCATAAATCATATTCTGAATGTGATTAGTTGTCTATGTTCTCATTTAGCTCACTGGGCATCTTTAAGATGGTTATCCGGAATGGTCAGTTAATTCATCTCTGTTTCTTTAGGGTCATTTCCAGAGATTATTTTGTTACCTTGACTGGACCTTGGCTTCCCGTTTCTTTGTACGCCTTGTGATCTTGTATTGATATTTTGGCATTTCAAATAAATTGCCACTTCTCGCAGTCTTTGTTAACTGGCTTTGTACCTTCACTGATCAGCCCAGGTAGAGATTCTGGAAACTTCTCAGCCTTTTCTGGGGATGCATCTTCTTTGGGCTTGTGTAAGTAACTTCCCAGTTAGAGTTTTGCCCCTGATTTTCAGGAGGCCTCAGTCCTCTGGTGTCTGTGGCTCTGCAGGCTCCTTTGTGCTGAACGAAAGCGCTCATCTTTGCTCTCAGCAGCCCCTTACCCGACATTCAAACTCTGCAAGTTCCCCTCAGTGCTCTGAGTCAGGTGAGGCAGATACAGTCCCATGGGCAGCCCCCTGAAAAGCGAGAACATGTTCCACTCTTCTCTCTCCTTCTCTAGAGAGAAGCCAGACATTGAGGGCTCCTCTCATGCCAGGGAGCAGTAGGCACAAGTGCACAAAATGCAGTGACTTTTTTTTCTTACCTGCTCAGATGTGGCACTTCTGGGTTTTTTACACACAGTGGGTGCTGCAACCTCCTAATTGGATTCTGGAGTTCTTACACCGGCTGTTCTGCCCATAGATTATTACTAACCAGTGTCTAGGTCGGGGAACGAGGGCTCCCTTGGGCTTCCTAGTTCACGATCTTGCTGGTGTCCCTGTATTTAATTTGTTCTTAGATTATCTATGTTAATTTATAAATTCTAGCTCATTCATTTTAATATTCCATTTAATTAGATAGTATACCATGATTTAGGAATCTGTTCTGTGGAAGAATCCACATTCGTAATGCCAGGTTTTAATGTTTGCTGCGCTCTGGGTGTGAGATGGTAACCTTCACATAATAAGACGAAGGAACCTCCAGGTCACACTGAGTGAAGGACAGACCAAGATGGGTCCTAGGCAGCTGGATTTCCTACTTTAAAGTAGCTGAGCTGTCAGAAACCTAGAGCCTAGCAGTGGTGTTCTTCCAGGAAAGTGGGAGGAGAAATAGCCACTGGACTAGGTGAGAACGGCATCAAATTTAAGAAGCACTGATTGTTTCCTGCAGGACTGGAATGGACCATTTTCCTTCAGGTCATGTGGCTCCTCCCCTGTGTGTAAATTTCACTTCCTGCAGGACGGAATGGACCCTGTTCCTTTAGGTCACGTGGCCCCTCCCGTCTGTGTAAATTTCACTTCCTGCAGGAGGGAATGGACCCTGTTCCTTTAGGTCACCTGGCTCTTCCCCTGTGTGTAGATTTCACTTCCTGCAGGACGGAATGGACCGTGTTCCTTTAGGTCACGTGGCTCCTCTCCTGTCTGTAAATTTCACTTCCTGCAGGACTGGATGGACCCTGTTCCTTTAGATCACCTGGCTCTTCCCCTGTGTGTAGATTTCACTTCCTGCAGGACCGGGATGGACCCTGTTCCTTTAGGTCAGGTGGCTCCTCCCCTGTGTGTAAATTTCACTTCCTGCAGGACCGGGATGGACCCTGTTCCTTTAGGTCAGGTGGCTCCTTTCCTGTGTGTAAATTTCACTTCCTGCAGGACCAGGATGGACCCTGTTCCTTTAGGTCAGGTGGCTCCTCCCCTGTGTGTAAATTTCACTTCCTGCAGGACCAGGATGGACCCTGTTCCTTTAGGTCAGGTGGCTCCTCTCCTGTGTGTAAATTTCACTTCCTGCAGGATGGAATGGACCGTGTTCCTTTAGGTCAGGTGGCCCCTCCCCTGTGTGTAAATTTCACTTCCTGCAGGACTGGATGGACCCTGTTCCTTTAGGTCACGTGGCTCCTGTCCTGTCTGTAAATTTCACTTCCTGCAGGACTGGATGGACCCTGTTCTTTAGGTCAGGTGGCCCCTCCCCTGTGTGTAAATTTCACTTCCTGCAGGACTGGATGGACCCTGTTCCTTTAGATCACCTGGCTCTTCCCCTGTGTGTAGATTTCACTTCCTGCAGGACCGGGATGGACCCTGTTCCTTTAGGTCAGGTGGCTCCTCTCCTGTGTGTAAATTTCAGTGCATGTTGCTCCTTTAGTATAAATCGGTCTTGTGTTTTAAGGCAGCCGTCCCCAACCATTTTGGCGCCCATTTCGTGGAAGACAATTTTTGCACGGACTGTGGGATGAGGGTGGGGTTGGGGGGATGGTTTGGGATGAAACTGCTCCACCTCACACCCTCAGGCATTAGTTAGATTCTCATAAGGGACGCGCAGTCGGGATCCCTCGTGTGCACAGTTCACAGTAGGGTTCATGCTCCTGTGAGAATCTAATGCCGCCGCTGATCTGACGGGAGGCTGTGCGGCCCAGTCCCTAACAGGCCACGGGCCAGTACCTGTCCACGGTTGGGGTTGGGCACCCCTGTTGTAAGGTACCTTGTTAATCTGCCCAGTCTAGTCCCAGAGAACGCTAAAGGCACGTGTTGATGCCAAACTGTGTGTTGGTACCTGGAGACGTGCGGTGGACACCCCATCCCTGGAGGTGGAGATCAGAATTCTCTTATCTGCCGGACGCTTGCAGCGGAGTCTGAGGGGCGCAGTTGCCTTCATGAGAAGCCAGGCCAGCACCTGGCCCAGATCAGCGATGGGCCTGCCAGTTCCCAGGGAACGAGGAGGAGTGGGGGTACAAGCCATGCCTGGTGTGGGTGGCCGTTCAGGAGGCAACTGGCTCTGCAGGGTGCTCGTACCCTGCTGTCCTAGGCGCGTCCTGCCCTCAAAGCCCCAGGGTACTGGATGATAAAATCTGTAGTTACTACATACATTTTCGTGCAGTTCTAACATACCCTTTCCTTCTTACTATCAGATTTTAAATGTAAAAATTAATTCAAGTGAGGACAGTACCTCTGTTTTCTCATTAAGTTCTAAGAAATGAACTGAGGTGGATTTTCCTGTTTTCCCCAGAAGACCAAGAACCTTGTGAGGGTGTTGGCTTTCTTCCCTTCTCTTTTCTTTCTTTCTCTTTTATTTTCTATTTTTGTGCCTTTCAACCCCAGTCTCATGACTTAAGACCTCAGTGCTTTCAGGTTCCAAACATCTGGGCTGGTTCCTTGCTGAACCAACAGTGGTGTCCAGCCAGGTTCCTTCTCCTGGGGCCCACATAATCCCATTGTGTGGTCCTGGCAGGTGGCCAGGAACTTTTCCTGCCCTGGGGTCTGCTAGTGAGAGCATCCTAAATACAATTAATTCCCTAATCTCTTTATTCCAGCACTTTCCGTCTCTGTTATTGAAAGACGGGCATTCACGATGCTCGTTTTTAATGACTCGCTTTTTTGCACCCATTTGGTCGCAGCTCTGTTGGGTTTTATTGTCAGTGGGTAAAACACCTGCCTCTGGGCTGTGCAGATAAACTACAGAAAACTGCGTGCTCCCTCTCCCTCATCCAGCAATGAGCCCAGGCAGGCAAGGGAATTAAAATGCACAACTTAATTGGATTTTCATCGTGTCCTGCTGGCTGACAGAGGAGCTCCCCTCTCTTCATTATTGCATTCAAATGCCAGGTTTAATTCGAAGACTGCAGCTTGGAAGGTGAAAGGCATTTCACAGTAAACAGTTCATTAAGAGACACTTCCAGCCTCTCTGCCTCCTCTGAGTGTGGAGAGGGGCTTTCTGTGGAAGGGGGTTTTGATTTAATTGAGAACTCAGTGGATGCCCTGGATTGTGCTGTGGGCCCAGGACCATTGCTGCAAACGCACTGCTGCTCTGCCCCATTTGCACTGGATTCCCTGAGTGCAGCGAATTCAGATGCCCAGGACCCAGGAGCCCTCCCCAGTGACTCACTCCACGGCCACCCTGGGCCACCCCTTGGTACCGGGTGCTGTTGCCCCACTGAGAGAGGTGGGATCCGAGGCTGGGAGATTCATGAACGCGACTAGGATCACCTGACTGGAAGTGGTGGAGCTGCACTCCGCCCTGAGGCTGGCGGATGGCCGGGGCCCTTCTGAATGAATGAATGGGGACTCTCCTGCCTGAAGTGATGGCTGGGGTGAGCCCAGGACTGGAGGTTGGGGGTGCCTGGGAGGGTAGAAGAGTTAGGAGCAGGGAAGGTGGGAGCCACAGTCCCTGATGTGCATCTGAACCTGGAGGGTCCTGGCAGAGCATGGGGTGACGCAGGCCCCACATCTGCACGAGATGGGAGCCACTTGCCGACGTTCTAGCCCCAGACCTGGATCCCCTGCTCCTGACCCTACAACTGAGAAGGTTTTGGACTCAAAGCCTCAGAGCTGAACTCCAGCTGAGGATATGGAATCTGCCTCCGAAGGGAAAAGAGCGTGGCTCTGGGAGCAGATGCCCCCATGCCCTCTGCAGACACCACAGGCTGAGGCTGTCCCCTGTCAATCTGCACTCCAGTGCCTGCCCTCACCCACTGTTCTCCACACACAATGTGAGGGCAGGTCTCCCTACACTCAGGGGGTGGGGCCTCATAGTGCCTGGAGGAGTGCAGGCCCTACCCTCACAGCACCAAGTCAGCCCATCACACAATCACAGACACATACGCACACACAGGCACACATACAGACATGCACTCATACATATGCACATACCTATACCTGCTCTTGTACCACACACACCCAGAGACACACACACTCATGTACACACAGGTGCTTACATACAGACATATAGACACATACATACACACAGACACGTACACAAGTACACATGCACAGACATGCATGCATACGTGTGCACATATAGACACATACAGACATGCAGACACAGGCATGCACATGCACAGCTACATACACATATGGAGATACGTGCACACATACATACAGAAACACACACATACAGACATACATGTGCACACACATACACAAACACATGTGCATGCACAGACACATATGTATAGAGATGCGTGTGCACACACAGACACATATAGACACACAAACGCATAGACACACATGTATAGAGATGCGTGTGCACACAGAGACACATATAGACACACAGTCAAACACAGAGACACACATGCACACACAGATATACACAGGCACACATGCACACACACGTAGACACATGCGTGCACATGCAGACACAGAAAGACACACAGGCTTGAATGTACACACAGACATACATACAGACACACCATAGAGAAGAACACACATGCACACCCCCTTCAGTTTGGTGCCCACATTGCCTGCCGTACGAGAGGAGAACGGAAAACCCCAAAGCCTGGTACTGACAGCATTTAGCTAATCGTGCAAACTGCACACTCACCTGGAGCAAAGACTTCTCCGAGTTTTATCCTCAGATTAGAGTGGATTAAAGTCATTCCAGGCTGAATTCATCCTACAGTTTCACAACTCCTGGGGCAGGCGTCTGGGCTGGGCCTCACTCGTCCTTCCCTTGGGCCCTGCTGTCCTGTTCTCCTGTGGGGTTTCCCTTGCCGCAAGAACAGAGCAGTCATTGGGTGTGGGAAAATGATTTTCCGTGTGGAAAAAGAAATGAGATCCCTATTTCACAACATACACAAAGACAGCCCCAGACGGGGCAAGAACTTCTGTCAGAGTTTTTCTTTAAAACCTTGTCTGGAAAATGTAGGTGGACAATTTATGATCTTGGCATAGGGAAGGGTTTCTTAAATACACTATAGGAAGCCCTGGCTATGAAATAGGAGTCTGATAAAATGTGAGTACTTTAAAAAAACTATTGGTCAAAATAACCTCAAAGAAGGTGAAAGAGAAGCTGAAAATGAGAAGATACTCACCGGGGACATAACTAACGAAAGGTAGACCTCGGGAATGTGTAAGGAATTTCTACAAATCAGTAAGAATGGGAAAAAGACCCTGAGATGTGAAGGGGCATCTCCCTCAGGAGAAACAGATGCGAAGCCGTGTTTGCAAACTCGGACGTGTGCAGATCAAGACCCAGTGAAAGGCCTTCTCGCTCACTTGGGGGCCAGCACCGGCCAGGGTGAGAGGCCTGTGTGGCTGCCCCACTCACAGGCCCTTCCCAGTGGTCTTGGGCCTTGGGCACAAAGGGTTTTGGAGGCTTCCCGTCCTGTGAGAAAAGGGCTGCCCAGGGACACTGAGCAGACTGGGTAAGACCCTGCCTGGGACCCTGCCTCCCATGAGCTCCTCCCTGTCCCCAGCTACCCTTCCTGGGCAGTGGCCCAGCTGGAGGCCAGCAGGTGGGTGAGTCACAGCTGCGGGTCTGAGCTGTGGGCGCCTGTGCTCCCCAGCTGTGGGGACGGGGAGGGCATGAGGAAGTGGTTCTGTGAGTCAGACACCCCTGGGGGATGTGTTTTCCAGGACACTGACCTCCCCGTGACCCTGACAGAAGTGGGGCTCTGGCTTCTGTCCTATGAACTTTAGACACAGGCAGACAGACACACAGAGACACATGGACACGCACACAGAAGCACATGTACATATACACAGTGACACACAGTGACACAGAGACACATGCAGATGTGCATGTACACATGCGGACACACAGACACAGATGGATACAGACACACAGACACACATGGACACAGACAGACACATGGACACACACACAGAGACACAGAGACACACATAGACACACACAGACACATGGACACACATGGACACACACAGACACACATAGACACACAGACACACAGACACACATGGACACACACACACAGACACATAGACACACACAGATACATATCTACACAGAGACGCACACATGCAGACACGCTCACATGCACCTGCAGACACTCGTGGACACGCACACACATATATCTACACAAGACACGCACATGCAGACACGCTCACACATACCTGCAGACACACGTGGACACGCACAGACACGTATATCTACACGAGACGCAGACATGCAAACATGCTCACACGCACCTGCAGACACTCGTGGACACGCACAGACACACATATATCTACACAAGACGCACACATGCAGACACGCTCACACACAGCTGCAGACACACGTGGACACGCACAGACACACATATATCTACACAAGACACACACGCAGACACGCTCACACACACCTGCAGACACTCGTGGACATGCACAGACACACATATATCTACACAATACGCACACATGCAGACACGCTTACACACACCTACAGACACACGTGGACACGCACAGACACACATATATCTACACAAGACGCACACATGCAGACACGCTCACACACAGCTGCAGACACACGTGGACACGCACAGACATGTATATCTACACAAGACGCACACATGCAAACACGCTCACGCACACCTGCAGACACACGTGGACACGCACAGACACGTATATCTACACAAGACGCACACATGCAAACACGCTCACGCACACCTGCAGACACACGTGGACATCGATACACATCGTCTTGGGGAGGTTGTGAGATGTGTGCTGCTGGCTGCTCCCCTGTGGCACCCTCCCCACCAGGCGGAGACGCTGTCAGATCAGGGCCACGGTGGGCCCTGCAGCCTCGCAGAGCAGTGGGAAGGGAGGGGTCCCTGATGGGGTCTTCCCAGGAGAGGAACCTGCTGGGTTGGGTTTGATTCTGAACCCTAAAACCCAACATGGGGATCCTCCATGACTCCACGTAAGAATTAGGGGAAGCAGGTGAGACACAGGGCCCCAGAGAGTCTGCTAAATCTGGGAATGGTGAGAAGCTGGGGCTGAGGCCATGACCCGGGCTTGGCAGCAGGAAGGGGAACGGCCGGTGGGGAGGGCAGGGCTGCAACTGCGGAGGTGGGGACCACGCCCAGACTGGGTTTTATCTTTACGGCAATGGCGCCAAAGGGATTTGGGGGTTGAGATTTGCCTGGCGCCTGATGGAGAATGGATGGGAGAGGGTGCCTGGAGGCCACAAGGCCGGCCCGGACCCTGGTGTCTCTCACACTGAGCCGGTCAGCCCTCGAGGCCAGGGGATGCTGTGGTAGGAGGGTGATGGCCCTGGAGATGTCCATGTCGGAATCCTTGGGATCTGTGCAGACTGGATACATTAAGGGCTTGGGGATGGGGAGAGCGTCCTGCAGGATTGAGTGAGGCCCAGGCAATGACCTGTCCCGAGAGGGATCTGACTGCAGGGGGCCCACGTGACTAGGAAGGCAGCCGCTGGAGGGTCCAGGAACACTCACTGAACGCGGGGACCTCTAGGAGTGGACCATGGGACCCTGCCAGAGCCTCCAGGTGGCCTGGCCTGGCTGACCCCTGGGTTTTAGCCCAGCGAGGCCCGTTGCAGACGTGTCCCCTCCAGAGCCAGGAGAGGGCAAAGGCATTATTTCGAGCAATGCCTGTTACAATGGCAACAGGGGACTGACGGAAGCTTCGTGACTTGGACGGGCAGTGACTTCAGGAGGGAGCTATTATCCACCCTCTGCCCCCATTAGACACCTGCGGTACCCTCTCCACCAGGGACAGGCAGGCTCACATGCTGGGCTCTGTGTGCCCCAGGCACGGGCCCACAGAGAGGCTCTGGTGGACAGCGGCCACACATCTAGGACCTGAGTCTGCGTCCGAGTGGGGCCTGTGTTCCCTGACATCTCCCACACCCCAGGGAGACACGGCCCAGACAGCCACCTGCATCCTGTCACCTCCCCGCCATTGGTGGCTTGATGGCCCTGGGACAGGTGGGTCAGCTTGTGGGTGACTGAGCACTTCCTCAAAGTCCCAAGGCCCATGCTGCCCTGGGCCTGCAGCTCCTGCCATGGGCACTGGTGGCTCCCAAGTAACAGAGCAGAATCCCAGGCAGCACACGGCTCTGGGCACTGGAGAAAGGGAAGCACCTGAGTGGCCATGCTGAGGAATCGTCACGTCCTCAGCAGAGCAGCAGAGGGACCTTCCGAAGTGCCGCTGGCCAGAGCATCCCCGGGGCCCCATCAGGATGCAGCCCAGAGGAAGCATCTCCCAGCACCCATGTCGTGGGGGGCCCTGTGCTTCCTCAGGTCCTGCTCAAAACTCTGCTCCAGGCAAGCCTCATTCAAGCCCCTGCTGGAAATGCGGGCTTTGGCCAGAATTCTGCCAGTAGTGGCAGAGGGGAAGGATCACAGCTTTCAGCTAAACGGACACCACGGATGGAGCTCGGGGCACTGGGAATGTGGCATCTGGGGCAGCGAGGCCTCTATGGGCCCAGACTCAGGGCCTGGGCAGTGGTCAGCCTTGCTTAGAGACCCCGCACAGATAAAGTAGAAATTCCCCGCTGGACAAAAGACTCAGAAAGAAACACGTGGGGCAAACTCCTGGCCACCTGCCCATTGCGCCAACAGGCTGCACGGGGACTGAGCAGATAAACGGGCACCTGGCCTTCCCTACTGAGCACGAGCTGCTCCCCACGGCAGAGCAAAAGCGTAATTCAGAGGGTCCCTGGGGGCCCACAAAGCCCTGCAGCCCATGTGTGCTGAAGGAGTTCACTCTCCGAGTTTTTGAGGGAGATAAGGGAGTCATGGTATTCGCCTCTTCACCCCGCGAGACCTCACTGATCCTTGGGGCTTTCCACCTGAGGAGTCTAATTACTGGGTCCAGGTTGACATGGGGCACCCCGTGGAACCAGGACCACCTGCTCAGGTCTCTCTGCTGCCCTGTGTCTCTGCGGGTCCTGGGAGAGGGGGCAGCTGTGGCCAGGACAGAGCAGATCTTCCTGACACTGCGATGCTGGCTTGAAGGAAGTGAGGAAGGGCACACGCCCCTGGGTGGCCGCCAGCCAGGCTTAGCACTGGGGCCGACGGTCCTATCTTAAGCCAAGCAGGCCCCAGAGCTTCCCCTGGTACCCACAGCTCCGTGGTTCAGGGTCTCAGATAGGAGGCTCAGATCTGGGTTGCTGATAAACCAGGCATCTAGTCCAGGGCTGCTGGAGGCAGGAGCCGAGACCTTCTCCTTGAGCTAAGATGAACTTGGGAGGCCAGGAACAAGGTCAGGATGGTGGAGAGGAGCTCAGGAGGCCGAGGAAGAGCGCAGGAGAATGAGGATGGGCTTAGGGCTGGGGACCGGTTCAGGAGGCTGAAGAGGACCTGGGGAGAATGAGGACTGGCTCAGGAGGCTGGGGAGAAGCTCGGGAGGCTGAGGAGAAGCTTGGGAGGTTGGGGAGGAGCTTGGGAGGTTGGGGAGGAGCTTGGGAGGTTGGGGAGGAGCTCAGGAGGCTGAGAATGAGCTCAGGAGGCCGAGGCCGAGCCCAGGCGGTGAGGATGGGCTCAGGAGGTGGAAGAGAAGCTGAGGAGGCTGAGGACTGGCTCAGGAGGCCGAGGCCAAGTTCAGGAGGTGAGGATAGGCTCAGGAAGCTGGTGACACTGTGATCCAGAAGCCCTTGGGCTGACAGAGCCCACGCTGGACCAGGGCCCATGGCCATGGGGGTCCCCAGGGAAGTTGCAGAGAGCGGTCTGAGCTCAAGACAGTAGGCGTGGGGATGCCCCTCAGCTTCTCCCACCCCCACCCCCTTTTCCCTGCACACTGTGGCATCGTCATGGAGGGGCTCTGCTCAGAGCAAAGCAGACCACACCCCACCGTTCAGGCCCAGACACCCAGAGCCACCAGCACTTTCCACTGGGACAGGGCCTTCTGAGACGACTTTCCAGGACAGGCAAGGTGGGGACACCTCTGAGCCCCTTCCAGGAGCATGTGATGAAGGAAAGGAAAGAGCGGAAATAATAATCCTAGAAGTGGCCAGCAGCAACGGTGCGTCAGACACAGTGCCCAGCTCCAGGCAGAGTGACTGGACCCCACACCGTCTCGAGGCTGTAATCCAAGTTTCCCCCCCAGCCTGACCGTACCAGCTCCCTTTCAAGTGGTCGGCTGGCTGCCATGAGCAATGGGTGCCTCTTGCCGGCGGGCAGCAAGGAGGAAGGGAACGCCTTTCTGCTTCTCATGGTAAACCTTCCACCCCAGGTAAGGTCAGAGACAAAGATCTGGGAGAAAACCTGCTGAGAGTAAGGCCTGCCCTGGACGGTGGAATGCCCTGCACCTGGGCTGTGTCTCCCAGCAGACCCGTGGGGTCCACCGAGGCAGGGCCACATGTGCTCGAGACACAGCCCAGGATGAGGACCCTCCCACAGACACCATTCACTCACACATGTTCACAGACACACCCACTCATACTGACACACTCACACATGGACACACACACTGACATGGACACACATTTACACACTCATGGACACCCACACCCACACAGGCACACAGGCATACATTCACACCACACACCTATGCAGAAGCACTCACATACTCATGGACACACACATCAACACAAACACAGACATATCTGCAAACTCACACACAGACACACCTACACACCCACACACACACTCATGGGCATGCACACCCACACAGACACAGACACGGACACACACACACAAATACAGACATTTTCACACACAGTCACACACGTGTACACACCCACACACGTCCACACACCCACACAGACACAGACACGGACACACAAATACAAACACAGACATTTTCACACACACGTGTACACACACACCTACACACCCACACACGTCCGCACACCCACACAGACACAGACACGGACACACACACAAATACAAACAGACATTTTCACACACAGTCACACACGTGTACACACACACCTACACACCCACACACGTCCACACACCCACACAGACACAGACACGGACACACACACAAATACAAACACAGACATTTTCACACACACGTGTACACACACACCTACACACCCACACACGTCCACACACCCACACAGACACAGACACGGACACACACAAATACAAACAGACATTTTCACACACAGTCACACACGCGTACACACACACCTACACACCCACACACGTCCACACACCACACAGACACAGACACGGACACACACAAATACAAACACAGACATTTTCACACACAGTCACACACACACCTACACACCCACACACGTCCGCACACCCACACAGACACAGACACGGACACACACACAAATACAAACAGACATTTTCACACACAGTCACACACGCGTACACACACACCTACACACCCACACACATCCGCACACCCACACAGACACAGACACGGACACACACAAATACAAACACAGACATTTTCTCACACACGTGTACACACACACCTACACACCCACACACGTCCACACACCACACAGACACAGACACGGACACACACACAAATACAAACAGACATTTTCACACACACGTGTACACACACACCTACACACCCACACACGTCCACACACCACACAGACACAGACACGGACACACACACAAATACAAACAGACATTTTCACACACACGTGAACACACACACCTACACACCCACACACGTCCGCACACCCACACAGACACAGACACGGACACACAAATACAAACACAGACATTTTCACACACACGTGTACACACGTACCTACACACCCACACACGTCCGCACACCCACACAGACACAGACACGGACACACACACAAATACAAACACAGACATTTTCACACACACGTGAACACACACACCTACACACCCACACACGTCCGCACACCCACACAGACACAGACACGGACACACACACAAATACAAACAGACATTTTCACACACAGTCACACACACGTGTACACACACACCTACACACCCACACACGTCCGCACACCCACACAGGTGGATGTGTATGTGTCGGAAAAGGCTCTTAGGTTTGGCACTGCCCGGTTTCAGGCCTCTGCTGGGGTCCTGCCCCTGCTGGCCAGTGATGAAAACCAAGCATAAATGGTGGGTGTTTACCGGTCACTTGCTGCACGTGGCCTCCAAACATGCACCATTCCCTTTAATTTTCACAGAGCTTCCATGGGATGGCATCAGTGTCACCACTGGTCAGGCGGGCCATGTGGAAGGAACATGGGTGTGGGCGGTTCCGGCCTCTGGTCTTGACTCCTGACTGGGTTCCACCACCTTGGGATGCTTGGCCTGATGTGTGGCTCAGAATCTGGGTCTATCTTCATGGGAGCTGCACTTGAGGGCTGGGGAATTATCTGGGCCAGCAGAGGCAGAGGCCCTGACACTCTGCCCGCCCAACGCCCAACTCAGGCAGGTGGGCTTTCGAGCCCCTCCCAGGGCTCCAGGGCTCAGAAGGCGTCCAACACCTGGGCCCCTGCCCCTCGCATTTTGGAAGTGGAGCTGTGCCCGTGTTCCTGAGCGAAGCCCCGCACATGCAGGGGCAGGTTGGGAGGGGCCCCTGCCAGCGCCTCTGCCTACGCTGGCCTGGCTATGGCATGTTCTCTCCAGATTTCCTCCAGGAGACAGCCCTGGCCCCTTGCCACAGCAGAAATCATGCCCCATAATTCTCGATTGTGAAACTTGATCTTTTCCTGCAAGCAGCTCATTAAGACTTCAGATCTTGCAGGCTCCATGTCACACGAATGCCCAGGCCTTAGCACAGCTTCTGTGGTGACAGAGTTCTGTGAATCATGTTGATGGCGACGGAGTGGATGTAAATATATGCATAAGAAGAAAGGAAGGAGTGGGGACACAGCCCCTTTCCCACAAGCCTCCCCCAAAAGCCTGAACCTAACAGAATACAGGGGTGGAAACATGAACCGTTTCTCCATCTTCTGACCCTTAAGGACAGAGAGAAGGAGCAGGTTGTGATATCAGTAGGAACTTGCAGACCAGGCCAGTTAAGCCCCCACCAACGGCACGCGGGACCCCTAGTCACTGCAGCGCCCATCAGAAAAAAACAGCAGGAACTAGACATTGCTCTGCAGGCAGAAATCACAGCTGAAAATCAACTCTACTTTGTTCCACATCGTGGAACTTCTTCATAAGTATAAAAAATAGTTAACTTGATAAAAACACCTTTCCTGAGGACCTGAGTGCTGCAATTTGAAGGGGCTGGTAGTGTGAGGCTGGAGAGGGGCTCCTGCAAGGCTCTTGGCTGGGCAGGCATCGGAGAGGCCCCTCTCGGTGAGCGTGAAATCAGGGTTGCCCTGGGCCAGTTGGGGATGGGGCCTGGACACCATGAGATTTTCAGCAAGCTACACCTGAGGCCCCAGCCAGAGCAGCCCCCACAGAATACTCAGAGGCAGTTGGAAGTGAGGGCTGGTGATGAGAGTGGGAACACTGCACCCCACACAGCTGTCTAGGTGCCACCCGGTGGACAAACTGCCCCTGCCCTGCCTGGCCTCTCCACATGGCACATCTGCCCCTGGCACTGTCCAGCCCCAGGCCTGGGTGACTGGGGACACAGAATGCTGGTGGAAAACACCTCAGTGAGCTCATCCTTGGGAAGAGGCCTGCATCGGAGGGGGCGGCTGTCTGGCAGAGCTTCCTGACAGCCAGGCTGGGCAGTGCCAGGACACCCACCTTGGGTGTAACCTGCAGAGTGTTCACATGAGTCACTCACACGGGGCCAGGCGCAGGCTGTGTGCGCAGAGGGCAGATCCAGACCACATGAGAGCACAGGTGCCCATGGGTGTACAGGGAGTGTGGGGGGAAAGGAGTGTGTGCTCGTGTGCCTGTGGGAGGGTGTGGGTGTGGGTGTGCCTGTGGGAGGGCATGACCATGAGTGTGAGTGTGCACCGTGCCTGTGGGAGGATGGGTGTGAGTGTGGGTGTGCCTGTGGGAGGGTGTGGGTGTGGGTGTCAGTGGGAGGGTGTGATTCTGTGGCTAGGCCGATTGTGCGTGCATGTGCCTCTGTGTACATGTGCATGCGCCTCTGTGTACATGTGCATGCGTGCACGTGCTGCATGTGTGTGCTGTGGGAACCTGTAGGGTCAACCTTAGGTCCTAATTCTGGGCTGACAACGTGCCGTCCCCCACGGGCCCTGCGTCCTCAGTTCCTCCTCTGTGCTGTGGGCAGACAGCAGCCTGGCTGCCCCACGCTTGGACACCCCTGGAAGGGAAGGGATGGTGGCGGGGCTGGCTGCAGGCAGAGCCGTGCCCAGCAGACACTGAGGCCACAGGGTCACGCTCTGGGTGGATGTCACCTAGAAAAGGTTTTGCCTCCTCCAGTCTTTTAAATCAGGCTCCAGGAGCTACGATTACAGCCCTGGGCTTTCTCCTGCCCCTCAGCCTCCCTCCTTAGTCATTCTGCAGCAGGTCCCTCCCGAGACCACACCACTGCTGCGTCCTCAGTCCCGGCTCATCTGCTCTGACCCAGCCAGCGATCCGGCTGCCCTCTTAGGGCCGTTTCTCCTTTGCCAGCATTTTCTCTTTTTCCCTTCTGTCATGCTTTGCTATGGCCTCATGCAAAATTAAGCCCCAGACGATTTCAGTTACTCTTAACTCTGAGACAAGTTTTAAAATAGTGACAGGATTAACATTGCACCTCCCTGTGAGGGCTGTGGGGGACTGGCAGTTCCAAATGCATTTTCCACTTGCAAACTTGCTAACACAAATCCCACGGGGAAAGGGAAACTGCTGCCCTTTCAGCGGGCCGACATTTCCTCTGCTGGGTTTGCTTCCCTTCCGAAGAGCCCAAATGAAGCTCTGCACACAGGCCTGTGTGCTTCTGCCCCTCCTGTAGAAATCGACGGTGTGTCCTCTCTGTTGCGTTTATTGATCAAGGCCGAAACCACAAGTATAAATTACCAGGTGCTCTGTTGAGAGACAGGCAGAGGAGGCTGCCTCGTCAATAATGCATCTGATTGGAAAGAAGTGGCTCGTCAGAGGGAGGCCGGGCTCTTTGAAGGTGGTGGTTTTCCGTGGAAAGCTCCACCAGCTCTCTGCCTGCCGAGTTCCCACTCTTGCCCAGGCGGGAAGTGCGAGTAGCTTTCACACCAGACCTGCCGCTCCTCGCGCCGCGGTGTTTCCATGGACACTGACGTCCCTCTCTGCAGCAGGGGACAGCCGCCCTTGCCCAGGCTCCTGTCGCTGTGGACACCTGTGTCTGGCACACTCTTGGTGTTAAAGCCCCAGGTGAAGGTCGGAAGCAAGAAGGAAAAGGGCGCAGAACCCCATCCCTTCTGAACCTGCCAGGCGGAGCTGCCCTGAGATCTTGTAGCATTTCAGTGGGAGCCAACAGGGACAGTTTGCGTGCTGCTGGGATACATGAGCAGGGGAGGGTCCATGAGGCCCCAGGGCTGACTCAGGGCATGTGCAGTTTGGGGAGCAGCCAGGGAGGGCAGCCGGTTGGAGGACAGAGCTGGGCAGCCGGTTGGAGGACAGAGCTGAGGACATGCAGACTGTCTTCTATGATCAAGGGTGGGTGAGGCACAGGAGCTCCGGTGACGGGATGCAGCCATGAGGGGCCGTGGCCCAGAGAAGCACAGCAGTGTCTCACCTGGCTTTTCTGCAGGCCTCAGACTCATGTCCTCACATGCAGGTCCTCCTCCAGCAGTGAGCTCCAGCTCCCTCCCGCTCGGAGGCCACTCTGCTCTGACACGGGCTCTGATACAGGCCCTGATACCGGCCTGCAGCTCCCCCACTGTTGCTGTCTGCCCGGTGTCACCTTCTTCCACGACACCCAGTTCCCAGTCCCAGGGTGACGGATGCCCAGGGAGATCCACCGCCTCCTCTGAGGCCATGTGAGTTCACCCTCAGCAGCAGCACGCTGCTTCTCTGTCAGGGCGTCCTGAGGAACTGTGTATTTTCACCATTTCTGGGATGTAAAGAAAAAGGAAGACCTGTCAGACAGAGAGAATGCCGGTTCCGGTGGTTGACGGCTCAG
This sequence comes from Chlorocebus sabaeus, assembly GCF_047675955.1. NCBI lineage: Eukaryota > Metazoa > Chordata > Mammalia > Primates > Cercopithecidae > Chlorocebus > Chlorocebus sabaeus. Next base: position 21,655,215 of record NC_132931.1, read on the forward strand.
GTAGAGATGAGGTTGGTTCCAGCCAGCAGCCCATCCTGAGAACCAGGCTGGAAGAAACACCCTTCCCTGTGGCACCACAACACCCACACTGAGGGGTGCGTGCTGCCGGGAAAGCACAGCGGGTCTCCCCAGCGCTGGGGTCATCTGGAGAGCCAAGCACCTTCTGGGGGGCCTTGAAGTGGGGGCACCGCCCCCCAGGGTGCCCAGGCCTCCTCTCAGGTAGTTTGGTAAGACCTTCCTTCTGCCTCAGATCCTTCCGGGGTGTGGACTTTCTTTTCTTATGATTCTTTTCTGACTTCACCTTATGTTACTCCACTCCGTACCTAGATGGTAAGCCCAGTGAGGGCAGGGACCCAGCCTCCCTCATCTGCGAAGCAACCACAGCCCCTGCCTTATGCCTGATGGTGGCTGCTGTCCACGGAGGAGCCGTGAGCAGCAGAGCTTGTCAGCTCCCACATGTACGACAACCTGAGTCGGACCCGGGGAGCGGCCCACCCAGGAGCAGTTGCTGGCGGCTAGGCCCACCTCCTGCTCAGGACCCCTCTCAAAGACGCACGCCTGGACAAACCTGGACAGTCACATCCACTCGCAGAACTCTGGGCTTGTTGTCTGCACAAGGGGCCAACAGCACTCACTCCATGAGGCTGGGGGTGACGAGGGAAGAATTACGTCAAATTCTCTAAATGGATAGAAAGTGCGTGAGCTTGTAGTGGGTGCTCAAGAAATGGCTCTGAGTAAATGTTATCTATTTGAATTCCTTGGCGAAGTCAGAGGTTGTGGTCACGGCATGTGCCTCGCGCTCCCCAGGAAGCTGCCGCCTCTGGGCCTTTGCACACGGCATCCACGGCTGAACGCGCTTTCCCCAGATCTACACCCGGCTGCCCCCTTCCCATCCTCTGCCGAGACTGATCCCGAGAACCCACCAGAGAGTGAAAGCCCCTCCTGTGCCCCCACCGGCCTCTAGCTCCCCCCCGGCTTTGCCGTCTTCACCATGTCTATAGTGATCTTACAAGGTAATTTGCTGTCTGCTCCCCACTGGAACCTAAGCTACAGGAAGGCCGTCGCGGGTTATGTGGTGCAGGAATAACACCTGCCCACGGGGGCCGCTCAGTAAACATGCGGATGAATTGAGTGGATGAACAAACTGTTGTTTTTTAAATCACGGCCAGTTCTTGTTTGGGAAGAGCCACACCCAGCCCGCCTGCCCCCACAGCTCAGCGTCAGCTCATCCGTACGGAGAGTTGAGGGTCTCTGCCTGCAGAGTCGTGGCGGGAGCCTGTGGTGCTGCTCAGAGCTGCCCACCTGTGCCTGCTCTTCCAGGATCATTTCTCCTGCACAGCCATTGCCCCAAACTCAGAGATGCAGGGGTATGCCTGGCCCCGGCAGCACATTTGCAGGCAGGACCCACCGTCTGTGCTCTCCAGAAAGCCTGCTTCTTCTCTGACGAGGAAAACCACACCACTATTTCCTTGCTTCCTGAGAATTCAAGGTTTGTTAGCATTTCATTAGCTCTTAATTGGACTCCAATTTTAAGCACATTGATGCAAGCGCTCTTTGCTACATTTTTATGGGCATTTGTTTCCGCAGATTATAGTTCAGCCTAAAAATTCATTTCAGTGTGACAGAGCCTGTTATGGGGGGTAAACCTCTGCATAGTTGCATTCAGAACTGCGGTGCTTAAAAATAGTCTTATCCACACATGTCCTTTCCTGGATAAAAATAGCTTCTCAACATCATGTAGTCAAACCCTATAAATGTGCAGGAAACGTTCCCCGAGGGTGGAGGGCAGAGGAGAATCTGCATGTTTTCGGAACCCCGGAGGTGTGGTCCTGCCGCCTTCCTGAGCAGGTGCTGGGACGCCTCACACCACAGGTGTGTGCACTTGGTCCAGAGGAAGACTCAGTTCACACCTGGAGTATTGCTGTCAGGAGCCGGCTCTGTAAGGCAGGACCCACACACGGTGGCTGTCACAGAGGCAAAGATATAATTGATCGAATGAATCTAACCTTGTAATTCCTGCTATCAAAACAGTCCCTACTGGAGCAGTTAATACTTAGATACCCAGCGGGAAAGAAGACACGCTCTGGGTTGTTGAAAGTCCTGGAAGGGGCTTTGCCATCGGGGATGCTTCATGGCTGACACATTTTCCCTCAAGACGTGGCGGTCATACAGGTGCCCACAGCTGCCTTGGGCCTCCCATAGAACTGGGCGAGGAAAGCTCTGGCTGCCTGGGGTCAGGTGGCAGCCCCGGGAGATGGAGACCCAGTCACACACAGGTGCTTACGGTGGGCACAGCGACTCGGTGCCATTGTCTGAGATCCAGTCACACACAGGCGCTTACGATGGGCACAGCGACTCTGTGCCGTCGTCTGAGTCACACACACGTGTTTATGGTGGGCACAGCGACTCCGTGCCATTGTCTGAGACCCAGTTACACACGTGTTTATGGTGGGCACAGTGACTCGGTGTCATCGTCTAAGACCCAGTCACACACAGGTGCTTATGATGGGCACAGAGACTCGGTGCCATCGTCTGAGATCCAGTCACACACACGTGTTTATGGTGGGCACAGGGACTCGGTGCCATTGAGTCACACACGTGTTTACAGTGGGCACAGCGACTCAGTGCCATCGTCTGAGTCACACACAGGTGTTTTCGGTGGGCACGGTGACCCCGTACCATCATCTGAGTCACACACATGTGTTTATGGTGGGCACAGCGACCCTGTACCATCGTCTGAGTCACACACACGTGTTTATGGTGGGCACAGCGACTCGGTGCCATCGTCTGACATTGGATTGTGCATGCACTTGTCCCACCTGCTGGTCACCCACCTCCAGAGACGAATTGATAAAAGTCCTGCCTCTTTTGAGCTGGGCTGCGGGTGCCAAGCTGGAGAGCATTTGCCCTCTCCCACTGCTGCTGAAACAGATGCCACAAATTTAGTGGTTTAAACTGGCACAGATTTCTTCTCTTGTGATGCTGGAGGTCAGAAGTCCGAAATGAGTTTCACTGGGCCAAAGCCAGGGTGCCGGCAGGGCTGGTCCCTCTGGAGGCTGCAGGAAAACACCTGCTCTGTGCCTCTGCCGGCCTCTGCAGCTGCTCGGCACCCAGGACAGCTGCACTTCCTCTGCTTTGTCTGAGCTGCTGTTGTCCCGTGGCCTCTCTGAACTTGCTGCCTCCCTCTCATACGGGCCCACCCCGAGCAACTCCTAATCTCTAGACACTTGTCCCGACTCCGTCCACAGAGCGCCTCTTGCTTGGAAGGCAACGTACCCCGGGGGCGTGGATTAGGGTGTGCACACCTGGTGGGAACCCACCTTCAGGGTTTCTTCTCCTTGGACACAGGCTACGGCCCAAGCCACATGTCCCAGAGCCTGGAGCAGGCCCCTCTCCGCACTTTCCCCAAAGAGGCTGGTGTGGGAGCAAAGCCCCTGTGTGGTCAGGAGCTGGGAGGGCAGCTGGAGAAGATTCTCAGGTTTGAGGTGGAGGAGGTTGGGCCTCAGCCGGGCTCAGAGCACACCTGCTGGTCCTCCTGTCACAGAAGGGAGGGCCCTGAGATGGGAAGAGAGGGTCTTGAGAGCAAGCGGAGACCTGCTAAAGCCTGGCAGGGGGGCCATGCCTCTGGGCAGCTGGTGTGAGCTGTTGTCTCATGCAGCTGGTCTAGGATGGGGCAGAGGCTCTGCCTCGACCTCTCCTACACTGGGTGCCGTTCGCGCCGCCACTCCAGGTGAGCACAGCTGGAGCAGCAGCTGCCTCGAGGACTGGTGTTAGACACTACCTTGGAGGTTTCCCTGATGGACTTTTCAGGCTTCTGCCAGCGGGGCCCCGTGATGGCACTGCCTCCTGGGAGCCTGCTGCTGGGAGAGGCAGCGGAACGATCCCCCCTGCCTAGAGTCAACAAGGGGCTTCCCCACGGAGCTGAGAGAAGGCTTCTCTCCACACCATGAGGCTGCGATCCCAGCTTCCTGCAGCTTCGAAACTCGCAGCTCACCCCACCCAGACTTATTCTGCTCCCTGAGACCTTCGGTCACAATGGCACAGCTCGCCTGGGATGGAACCTCCTGCTGTTTACAGCCGTGAGCCCAGGGTGAGCAGAGACAAAGCACCAGGACGGCTCGTCAGAGAAGGGCTGGGTAGGACAGACACAGGCAGACAGGGTGCCAGAGAGGCCGTGAGAAAGCGACAAAACAGAGGGGTGCATTTCATCCCTTCCTCAGCACCTGACACCAGGCAGGCCCTGTGCCTCCCGAGTCCAGCTCTTCCAGGCGTGGCAGGTGCTTGGTAATTCCTGCGACTGACCCAAAGGCTTCCCAGGTCAGATTCCAGCCAAGCCGAGCCTGTGAAAAGACCTTCTTCAGACAGTCCAGACCGTGGTGATCATGGCCATTACGGCTGGAAATGTTGGAAGACCCGCAGGGCCGTGGGCTCTTACCTTGGCCTCTCAGACATGCGCCCTCCTCCCTCGTCTCTCCCTGAGGAGAGTCAGGGATGGTTCACCTGGTGCCAGACTGTTCCCTGTCCAGCAGGAGCCACTGAGGAGGAGCAGGTGGGCCCCACAGACTCAGAGGGTCAGGTCCTCAACCTGGGCTGCCCCCAGCTCTGGAGAAGGGCATTTTAATGAGTATTTTGGCCAATGGCCAGTCACTGAGGCTGCGGCCCTCCCCTGTCTCCAAGAAGCCCCAACATGGAAGGCCCAGGATAGAAAATCCTCACGACCCTGCTCACCACCCTTCCCCTTCCCACGAGGCTCTGTCATGGGAGGCTAGATGCAGCGTGTCTTTAAAATGCTCTGCCCGTCTCAGTCTCAAACCTCGGAAAGAGCTAACATAGCATTCCATGACCAGGATGCTGAGACTCTGAAGTTTCCCCTGCTAAGCAGAGCCCTTCCCCAAGCTGATTTAACCAGTCACTGGGCGGCACAGGCCCCCAGCACCGAAGGCCGGCAGCAGAGAGATAAAGGGATGCAGCATCATTTAGGCAAAAGCAGCGTGAGGTATTACCCCTTGCAGATGGCTCCTGGCATTTACCTTGTTGGATCTCGTGTTAGCAACGACCGCCAACACTTCTGAACAGCAACACTTAACGAGAGTCTTTTCATTCTCCACGAAAAGAGTTGTCACAGAAAAATTTAATGGAAAAGTGGTTTTAAACTGCCCATATCTAGTAGGAGTCTCTGGGGCTTGGCTGAGCTGGCGTTCCTCCGTTTAACTCTTCCATGTCGTTGGGGAGCCAGAGTTTGAAAGCACTGGGACAGAAGAGGACGAAGAAAAGGAAGACAAGGAGGACAAGCGGGAGGGAGACGAGGAGAATTAGGAGGAGGAGAGGGATGAGGAGGAGGAAGAAGAGGACAAGGAGGAGGATGAGGAGGAGGAGAGGGAGAAGGAGGGCAAGGAGGAGGTGAAGAAGGAGAATGAGTCGGGGAGGAGGAGAATGAGGACAAGGAAGAGAATGGGGAGGACAGGGATAAGGAGGAGGAGAAGGAGGACTAAGAGGAGGAGGAGAATGACAGGGGGATGAGGAAGAGAGGGACAAGGAGGAGAATGGATGAGGAGGAGGAGGGAGAGGAGGAGGAGGGGTGGGAGAGGGAGAAGGGGGACAAGGGGGAGAACAAGGAGGGAAGATGGGGGGCCGGAGAAGGAGGCAGCCACGGTTCCTTGTGTGAGGCATTGGATCCAGGGCATCCTTGGCTGTTGCCTCCCTCTAGACCTCAGTCTCCTGTCGCATGAAATGAACGGGCACCGAGGACCCCGTGGCATCCCCAGCTCAGGAGTGCTTACCCCCATGGTGAGCAGCATCACTAGGATGTAGAAATACATGGAATTTAAGGCATTTCCAAGCCATTGTCCTAAGTGGAGGCCACATTCCAGGCCCCCCAGAGGCAACGAGGATCCAGTTCCCTGGCATAAGCCTCACTGTCGTGTTGTCGGCCTTTCCGCCTCCACCCCGGCGGGCATGCAGGGGCTGCCACGGATATTTCCAGTTCCACGTCCTGATCACTACGAGGCTGAGCAGCTTCCTCAGACTCGTCAGTGTTTGTGTATCTTCCGAAGTGTTTGCCCAAGGCTGTTGTCCATTTTTTAGAATCAGGTAGAATCTGTTTGTTGGTGGGTTTCCAGAGCTGCTGGTACATTCTTCATGCAAGTCTTTCATCAGGTGTACCTGCTGTGTGCATTTTCACCCAACGACTTCTCATTTTCTTGAAGTCCAGTTTATCAATCTCCCTCCTTCCCCTGTGACTGGTTTTTTAAAATGAAGTTTTTATTTTAGAGCCATTTCGAGTTCACAGAATTGTTATAAAGAGAGTGCCGAGTTCCCATATACTTCATACGGTTTCCTTATTATTAGTGCCTTACATCAGTACGGTACATTTGCCAGAATTAGTGAACAAACGTTGCTACATAATCATTAACTCAAGCCCACAGTTCATTTGGTTTCCTCTGTGTTCCTCGGGTGGCCGTTTTCCGGGCCAGGATCCCGTCCAGGATCCCGTGTGACATTTGCTCGTCACGTCTCCCTAGGCCTCTCTTGGCTGTGACAGTTTCTCAGACCTTCCCTGTTTTCTACAATCTTGAAAGTTCTGAGAAGTTGGGCTCAGGTATTTGGGGGAGTGTCTGTCTGTTGGGATTCGTATGAAGGCTGTTTTTCATGTCCAGATTCTGACTGTGGGCTTCATAGAGGAAGAGCCGAGCGAGGCGCTTCCCATCCCACCACGTCAGGGGCCACCTCGGCCCGGCTCACTGCCGATGTTGACCTCGGCTACCAGGCCAGGTTTCTCCAGCTTGAAGTCACTCTCGTTGCCCTCATACGTTACACTCTAATTTATCAATCTTCTAGTTTATGGCTTGTGTCTTCTCTATAAAACCCTTGCCTAACCTCTCAGTTTCGAAGGTATGAGAAGGGGGAGTCAAGATTCTTTTTCTGTCCATGTGGATATCCAGGTTTTTTTATTTATATATTTTATATTTTAGAGACAGGATCTCACTCTATTGCCCAAGCTGTGATCACAGCTTACTGCAGCCTCAAACTCCTGGGCTCAAGGGATCCCCCTGTCTCCGTGTGCACCTCCATGCCTGGCCTATGTCTCTGTGTAAAGACACAGAGTCTTATGACGTTGCCTACGCTGGTCCCAAACTTCTGGGCCCAAGCAATCCTCCCACCTTGGCATCCCGAACTGCTGGGACCACAGGCATGAGCCCCACTGTGCCTGGCCTGATACCCAGTTATTTCGGCTCCATTTTTCCCCCTGCAGCTTTGGCCCGCATGTTGAAAACCATGGGATGGTGCCTGTCAGCCTACTTCTGGACTCTCTGCCCTATTCCAGTGACCTATTTCTTTATGGCCTTACTGCTGCGAGATCTGCCATGAACACGGCAGCTCCGTGACCAATTTTGCCAACTCTTCGGATGGTGCTGGTCCTTCCCAGATGGCTGTGGCTGCCCTTAGACCTTCACTTCTCTATGAACTTCTAAATCATCTTGTTAATTTAGAGGAAAAGTCCACAGGGACTCCAACTGAGAGTTCGTGGAATGATTAGATCAACTTGTGAAGAAGTAGACATGGTATATTTAGAGATGTATCCCTCAGATAATTTTTGGTGTAGAGGTTTTGCACATATATTGTGAAATTTATCCCCAAGTATTTGATTTTACTATTATAGATAGTATTTTTAACTTCATTTTAAATTAGTCATCAGTAGTATATAGAAATACAATGATCTTTGTATATTGACTTGGTGTCCTAAGATGTCGCAAAATTCACTTATTGGTTCAAGCTGATTTTTTGTGGATCCCTTAGGATTTACCATCTTATTTCACCTGTAAATGAGGGTAATTTTACTGATTTCTTTCCAATATTTGTACTTTTCTTTTCCTCGTCTCTTTGCACTGACTGGAACCTCCAAGCCCAATGCTGACTGGAAGAGACAAAAACAAATCCAGAAACCTTCCATTTCTCCTCATTTTAGGGGGAGTTATTGAGTATTTCCTCATTTGTTATGATGTTGGCTATAGAAAAAATAGTCTGTTTTAACAGAGCCAGCCACTGGGAGAGCAAGCACCTCTCCTTATCTGAAGGCAGAGACTTCTGGGGGCCTCTATGCTAAGTTCCGAATGACTTCTAGGTCACAGCTGCTCCTGGATGTTTACAACTAGAGCTGCAGAGACAGTCCTGGGTCCCATGACCCCTGCTGGGCCCCAGGCAGGCAGAGGAGAAAGCAGCGTCCTCAGGCCCAGCCCAGGGGAGTGTCCCACCTCTCTCACTCTGTCAGGGACACCAAGAGCTTGCAGCAATGGTCCCAACCTCTCCCTGCTCCTTCTCCACTTTATGGTCATTAAGACTAGGTGATTCCCTGCTCCAGGATCTCAATCGTAAAGGATAGAGAAGCATTTGCATGAGGCAAAGGTGCACCAGAAAGCCAGTGTTCGTCCCCACTCGGCCTTGTTGCTCCGTCTCCTCCAGCCTGGGACCTGCATGTGTCAGGGAAGCAGCTGGCTGAGCTCATGGGGGCAGAGAACCACCAATTAGGTGGGGGAACAAGGGTCATGCTTCATTTAGAGGGGCACACAGTGCACAGGAGGCCAAGCCTAGCCAGGTAAGACGTACATCCTGAGTGAGGTGGGTGAGACCACCTGCATTCAGTGTGCCCCCTGTGTCTCCCCACTTCTCAACTCTTGTCACACACTGGACAAGCAGAGACATAGGAGAGAACCCCTCCATGTCATGGAATAAACCAGTTTAGAGCTCTGATAAAACCACAGTGAGCAGAGAAGAAAGCCACCATATTTTCACATGTGGCCGGCCTGGGTGCAGCCTTCTGAGGGATCCCTGGAAGCCTCAAAGCTGTTTCATCTCGGGCCAGGTCTGGGGTCCTCTGATATTTGTTGATTCTCTACCATGTGGGAGACCTAAGGCTCAGAACATGAAAAATGTTGGGAGCTTTAAACTTACTATCTTCTCTTCCTTTGGTGTCAGGCATAAGAGCAAAATGTGCAAATGGATCTTATTATATTCAAGGTACAGACCAAGGAATGAAACCTAGGGAGCAAAAGGCACGGCAGACAGCAGCAGACCAGGGCTGTGTCCAGTCCTCTGAAGACTGCGGAGTCTGCATAAAGGAGGCCTTGTCTCTTCCCCTTGGGCTGCTTGAACCACACACGCTGGTGTCAGGAGTGACTAAATCTCCCGTAATTAATAGACCATTTGACCTAAGTCTGAGCGGGGAAACAAACACACAAGAGTTCCTATGAAAACACCAGCACAGGCGTGGAGCCGTTTCGGCGTGTCGTGGAGAGAGCCGACGCCTGGGTGCTGATCTCGAGGCCGTGTGAGGGCTCCATCCCCAGCCTGGCCACCCACACCTGCCCTGGGCCTGCACCTTCTCATCTGGATAAGAAGAATTCTCACCTCACGGGAAAGTTGGAGGCAACATTTTTTACTCCCTGTGTGGTCTTGCAGAGGGCCCAGCAAAAGCAAGTCCCTGCCGCTCTCTATTGACTTTGGCCAAAGCGTCTTTTGACCGAGGTTTGACCGAGCCACCACCATCTGACAATTCTGAGGATTTGATTTATTCTGGACCCCGGCCTTCTCCAAGCTGGCGGCTAAAACAAGGTCCTAAAAATGTTGTAAACTGATGACTGCGGGGCCACATAATTTCTCAGAGATTCTGAACCTCTTTGGAGCACTGGCTGGGCGCTGCCTGGAGGTATTTTCCGGTGGTGGAAATGTCAACAGATGGTTAGATGTTCAGAGGCATCCCGTCCACCAGGCGAGCTCAAAGCAAACTTTCTTCTGGAGTGAGTGCATGGGTCCAGGAAGGCCAGGCGTGTCATTGTGTGGGGCCCTGAGTCCACGAGGATGAGGGGCCCTGAGTCCACGAGGAAATGAGGGGCCAGTCCCCTGGCTTCTCACAGGGTTGGACCAGGACTCACTTCCAACCGGCTAATTAATGGACTGGAGACATGTGACCCACGTGAGGAGCGAGTCCTCCCAGGACACTGGGTAGAATGGCAAAGACAAGCAGTGGCATGACCTCTAATGCCAAGTAGGAACGTGTGCCCCATGCCCACCTGGGTCGCTAGGCCTTTACTGCAGCCGAGGCACTGCCTCTGTCTGGTCTTGGGTGCTCAGAGGTCGGGACCTCCTGCAGCCTGTTGGATGCAGCTCACACTCCCTCCCAAGTCTGTGGCAGAAAGCAGTAGGGACTCAGGGCACCAGAAGGCCCAGTGACAGGAAGGGGTCTGCCTGGCCAGGTGACAGCCTGTGACCGTCCCAGGAGCCGGGGTGCCCAGTCGTCCTTTGGCACTGGGCCTTCCAGCAGGCCAAGGAAGACACTATCAGAACCTCATCATAGGCTGTTTAAGGCTTAAGTGACGTTGACAGGTGAAATGCTGGGAACAGTGGCCCCTTGCAAGCATTCGATAGAGGTCATGTATTCTCTGTGTGGATGCAGGTGGGGAGAAGCGGAAGGAAGGATGCACAAGAGCCAGCCTGTGACACCAAAGGACAGAAACACCTCCCTCAGCCCAGCCGGCTGCTGACTCCATGCGATGAGGGACTCCAGCCCTCACAATCTCACAGCGTCCTGCCCCTGCCCCTGCCCCTGAGTGGTGGCAACCGGTATGCTCATTTCACAGACGCAGAGACTCAGAGGGCTTAAGGGCGACTGAAGGATGCTACAGGCCTGGACTCGAATCTGTGTCTTTACCTCCCAAGGCAACACTCCTTCCGTCAAATCCAGGGGTCCCAGCTCTAGATTCCCCACCCAATCCCCAGTGCCCCCACCCACCACCTCCTGTGGCTGCCTCAGCACCTCCAGCGAGAATCCGTGCATCCTTTCCAACAACTGCTTTTCCGACGCAGCCCCTGACCAGTACCCCCTCCCATCACAGAATAGGACTCTTTCTCCTGGATTTCCTGTAGGAAGTTTCAGAATACTCTCCAGGTTTTCTGTGGGTGGATTCTCTCTCGGGATCTTTCTAAGCGAGTCCTGTGTTTCACCACAGCTCCCCCCACACAGTGGAGCAGCTGCACCATGGGGGGGCTTGGTCTTCTTGCCCCATTCGTGTGATGTCTGTTGTAGGCATCCAGGGTCCTGACGTCGGAGCTCCACACTGACGTACTCTTGCCAGTTTACAAACCCTCCCAGGACCAGGCCCACTTCCCTCTTCCAGGACAGGCTCTGGAGCTCCAGCTATTAACGGAAACCTTCCAGCCAGATCCCCAGCGGCCCCCAGCCTCCCACACCACTATGTCTTCACGGCCACAGCCTGGCCACCACACAGCTCCCCCTCGAGGACTGTGACGTTTCCAGCCATTGTCTCTGTGGGCCCTGCAGGGTGTATTCCCATCTCCCCATTCAGTTGGGAGATTTTACCAAGGGCATTTTCTCTCCTGGCTCCAATGCCAGCAAGACCGTTCACAGCTGTGTCATTTTCAGTTTCCAAGCCTCAGCTTCTGCACATAAAAGAGCACGGTTAATGGTGATTTCCTCCTCCTGCGTTGCTGTCGAATGAAGTGAGGTTAGGCACACACAAGGCAAGGATCTGCGTCTGGCAGGAACAACATCTCGTTCGTCGGCTTGATTGCTTCCAGTTGTGTCTTCCCTCCTGTGTGTGAGATGGGAGCTCCAGGCCTCCCCAACAAAATACGCTTTTCCAGCTTTTAGATGCCGGCATTCCTAACTTCTTGCAACAAATCTCTATCATAGTACAAATTTAAACACATCATGGTACAATTCAAATCAACAACCCCGGATTATGCCATGTTTCAACCTTTTGTTGTCATCAACCTTCGAAACAATGGCTTTAATGGAAACACAGGTATGTCAGCTTGGAAGCCACTCAAACATCTCAGTCATTCAGAAATAAAACACTTGCTGAAGGCTAGTCTTTGCCAGTTGTATTAGAGTTCTCCATAGAAACAGAACCCATAGGATGTACACAGAGAGAGGGGTGAGAGGGGGTTTCATGTGACTTGGCTTCTGTGGTTACAGAGGATGAGAAGTCCTGCTGCCGTCTACAAGCTGGAGAACCAGGGAAGTTCCTGGTGTACGTCCCAGAGTCCGAAGGCCTGAGAACCTGGAGTTCTGAGGTTGGGGGCAGGAGAAGATGGATGTCTCAGATCCAGAATAAGGAAAGAATTGACCCTTGCTCTGCCTTTTTGTTCTATCTGGGCCTTCAGCACTTTGGGGAGCGTGGATTTTCCCTGCTCAGTCCCTTGATTCAAGTACTGATCTCTTCTGGACCCTCCCTCTCAGACACACTTAGAAAGCATGTTGTATCAGCTCTCCGGGTTTCCCTCAGCTTAGTCAAGTTGACACCTAAAATTAACCATCTACTAGGCAATGCACTACCTCGGAATACAGAGCCAGGGAAGGCGGGATCTTCCCAGGCCTCAAGGTCTCTCATCTGCTGAGCAGACAGGCATGAAGCAGGCTCTCACAAGTAATTACACGATGATGTTGGTGGCAAGGGCTACAAAAGAGAAAGGCCTCTGCCAAATGCAAAGTTGCACTAAGTCCTAAGATAAACCCAAATCTGAAGTGCAGAATTGTGGGCTGTGATGTTCACCCCACCCAAGTGGCTATGTTGCCACATTGGCTCCAAACACAAGTGAATTTGGGCTGGGTATCAGGAAATGAAGTCATTCTGGGAATGAAATTTTAAGTTTCTTTAGGGGACCGTGAAAATCTGCATTGGAAAACAGATACTGCGAGAGAACAGGTTCTGCAAATCAGCAAACAGTCCAGACACTGGACTTCTTTCATGCTCACTGTCTGGCTGCAGCAGGGGACAGACAGGCAGAGCAGGAGTGTGTCAGGTGTTTTCTAGGGGAAAGAAGAAATAAAAGAAGACCCAGTGGAGATGCGGTGACATCGGGAGGGTCAGTAATTTCCCTACAGTTGCGGGCTCCCTGGACCACTATTTCCCCAGCAGGGACCAGGTGGTGGCTGGCACGGAGGGAGGTTCCTTGGAAGAACCCAGAACCCATGTATTCCCCTGAGAAGCGCCATGAAACCTCTCAGACATCTAATCCCTGCTCTTGCACTGCCCTGGAGCCTCAGGACCCAGCACTGCTGCTGAATATTGCCAATGTGTATTGAGCTGCTGCTGAATATTGCGAATGTGTATTGAATGTGGTTTTTCTGAGTCAATTGTAGAGTCAATAATTTCCAGTTTAAACGAATTTGTTAAATATCTTTCTAGATTATGTCATTATCCAAGGAAGTCTTAGCTGGCTAAACTGGAGCAACCAATTATTTTAGGGATTTGGAGAGCAAGTTTATTGTCAGAATCTTGCCGCTGTGACAGACAAACGTCCACGTAGAGAAGAGAGGCCTTTGAGAGGTAGTGAGCCTGATAACTGAGCACCGGGAGGGTTGCAGAGCCTGACAGCTTAGCCTTGGGATCCAGCCCAGCCTCTCCTTCCCCACAGTGAGCTCCTGCCAGACTGCAGTGCCCGCCAGCATTCCTTACATGGATCTGACCTGCTGGGAGGACCCAGGACAGACCCAGCACAGCGGAACGTCTCGGATGCCGCAGGTTTCCTGGTAAGCAGCACCCGGGGCAGCACCAGGGGGAGCAGCTTCTCAAGCTCCCAAGGAAGCACGTGGGTCAAGGAGCAGCAGCGTCCTCTGACTTCTTCCTGGTAACCTGGGGAAGGAGGAGGCCGTGTTGGCGTTTGGCTGTGTTGACATATGACACCTTGTGCATCCTTTTCTCCAAGTCAAGATTGTAAGGCCCATTAACTAACTTCTATAGATTGCCACAAGCTCAAAACAAAGTAATTGAGGGAAAGAACGGCATTGCTGACGTCATTCATTCAATCATAACACAAAAATTTTGAGGGTGTGCCAGGAAATGTCCTACACAATTGAGATTAAAATTTTAGAGGGAGGAGACAGGCAATAAACAACTGAATAATTAAAACATGTGGTGTGCAAGGCAATGCTAAGGGCTTTGAAGAAAAGTAAAGCAGAAAAGGTGTAGAGAATGTGAAAGCAGGAAGCAAGTTCAAAGTATGGCCAGTAAAGGCGTTCCCAAGAGGTCGGTCACCTGCACAGACACTGAGACAGGCGAGGGCCAGTCGAGCTGGGCCTGGGAGAGGAGCCAAGCAGGGAATCCTGAAGTGGGAGCACACCTGGATCTTCCAGGAGCAGGGAGGCGAGTGAGAGCCATGAGCTGTGGAAGACGGAGTTGAGGGGGAATGGGGCAGGGCCGGCGGGGCCTTGCAGGCCACTTGGAGGCACGGAGAAGTTCCTGGATGTTTGGAGCAGAAAGCTGGCATTCCCCCACCTGTTTTAACAGGAACATTTTGGCCAATGTATTGGCCGCAGGTCCACGCCGTAGGCCTGAGGAGCGGAAGTCCGACTCGTGCCCCAGGCTGCGGGCCTGACGGGCGGAAGTCCGACTTGTGCCCCAGGCTGCAGGCCTGAGGAGCGGAAGTCCGACTCGTGCCCCAGGCTGCAGGCCTGACCGGGCGGAAGTCCGACTCGCGCTCCCCGCCGCGGGCCTGACGAGGGGAAGTCCGACTCGTGCTCCACGCTGTAGCCTGACAGGTGAAAGTCCGACTCGTGTCACCACAATAGAGAGTCACAGCATCTCAATTCTCAGACTTCAGCCGGGTCACAGACCCAGAGCCCTGGAGGAAGCACCCACCATGCTGCCGCCTGGTGAAACCACAGAGGCTTCATCTTCCTCCCAGCCTTCCCTGAAGACGCTGTGGCTGCTGTCTCCACTGTGGAAGGGAACTGATCAGACTCTCCAAGCATTACTGGACACTGGCTCTGAACGGACCCCAACTCCTGGAAATCCCAGATGTCACTGGTCCACAGTCTGGGTGGGGCCTTGGGGGTCAGCAGAGTTTTGGCTGAGGTTTGATGTATAGCAGGGCCCAATGGGTCCACCCTGTGGTTATTTCCCCAGTTCCCAGATTCATTACTTGAATTGACATACTCAGTAACGGGCAGAATCCTCACATTAGCTCTCTGGGCCACAGAGCGAGGGCTGTTATGGTTAGAAAGGCCAAGCAGAGGCCCCTGGAACTGCGAATTCCTCTGAAAATAGCAAACTAAATGCAATACCATATCCCTGGAGGATTGCAGAGATGAGGGCCCTCATCACAGACTTGAGGAGGCAGGGGTGGGAGTCCCACCACATCCCCACACAGCTCACCTACTCGGCCTGCACAGAAGGGACACAGCTCTTGGAGCAGGACTGAGAATTGTCATAAACTTAACTGGGGGTCACTCCAGTTCCAGCTACTGGTGCAGATGCAGTTTTGTTGCTGTTGTAAATCAGCCAGTCCTCTGGCTCCGAGTCTGTAACGGGCCTTGGTCACCCCAGGCATGCATGAGCCTTGGCTGTTGGTTCTAAATCAGAAATTCCCAAGGAAGTTCATGGCTGGCCTCGTGTGGGGCAGACCCTTCCAAGAACCAATTGTCCTTGGAGAGGGTAGCAGAGCACTTTCCCCGGTTGAGGCCAGCACGGGGTTCAGAGGATCCTCCCTTAAAGAGAAAGGTGTCGTTGGCTCCAGAAAAGATGGGACAAGGTGGGTACTGAGCAAGCTGAATAATAGCTGCCCTTTGCTGAAAATATAAATGAATGAAATGATCAGTGCTGTCCAAAAAAACGCACGAAAAAATCAGAACAAAAGTTCTAATACTACTTTAGTGCCCACTTCGCCACTTTGCCCCAAGTGACCTGCCTAAAAGAACTTTACCGACATCTCAACTGGAAACCAGATGGCAATTAGATCATGTAAATCTTTGTAAGTGTTGTGGCCGTCTCAGCAGAGCTAGGAATCAGTAGGTGCTCTGTGGCTGCTCATCCTCTCCCTTCTGCTGGGAGGACACTGCACCTCTGAGCGTGTCTCTCCCTCCACCTCCCTGCACCTCTGAGCGCGTCTCTCCCTCCGTCTCCCTGCACCTCTGAGCGCGTCTCCCCCTCCGTCTCCCTGCACCTCTGAGCGCGTCTCCCCCTCCACCTCCCTGCATCTCTGAGCGCGTCTCCCCCTCCGCCTCCCTGCACATCTGGAGCACATTTCTCCCAATGCTGAGCCTTTCTGCCAGGCCTGTCCATCCCAGCCCCAGTTGCTGAGTGACAAGTGGGTGTGGATTTCAAGAGCGATGACACAGCGAGAGGCTTATGCCATCGCAGCCCCACTCCATCCCCGTGGACTTTCACCCACTGAGGAGGGAGAGCCAAGAGCCAGCCCCTGTGCTGCCTTCATTGCACATACGATGGCTGCCCTGGCACCAAGTCTCCAGGCACCCCTGCAGAGGAATCCAACGGTCGACTGATGGGCCAGTCGTGAAGGAGAACCCCGCAAAGGGACCACCATGTGTGCCCCATTCTGAGAGGTGGTCCTGATGTTGCACCTCCTTTCCTCCCTCCCACAGGCGCAATTGGAAAGGGAAGGTGGTGGGTTCTCATGTGTGGGGAGACTCTAAAACGGGCGGGGAAGGAAAAGCTGCACACAGTCACGACAACCCTAGAGGTCCCCTCGTGAGTGGGTACTGCTCTCTCCCCACTCTGTACCCACACAGTTGTGGGGCGCCAGCTCTCGGCAAAGTGTGCCTGGCATTTTTCCTTCCCACGGGGCACCATTTGGCCTCGCACCAGAGAAGTAGTTAGCAAGCCCGGGCCTGGGGACGTGATGTGTGACAAATACCTCTGCTGGCCTGGGGCCGTGGTGCATGATGGATACATCCGCCGGCAGGTGCTGGCAGTGTCCCTGTCCCCGTCCCTGCCCAGACACAGGCACCCTCTCGTACCTCACAGGAGGGAGCTTGCTGGTGTCTCAGTGGGACGGGCCAGATGCACTGGACATGCTGGGGAGTTGATCCCAGGAGGAGGCCTCAAACAGTGTAGGGCGAGGCTGGTGGACGAGTCCTCAAGTTCCCCCAGCCGCCCGTCAAACAACACTAGTGAGAGTGACCCCACGGCTCCTCAGGGGTCCCAGGGCTGGAGCCCAGCTGCCCTCAGCAGAGACGTGCTCTTAGTGCTCTGCCGGTCGGATTTCCTCCCTCCCCACTCTCTGCACCCACTCACAGAGCAACCCCTGAATAAACTCCTGGCACTCCCAAAATTGACTTGAGTTCTCCTTTGGGGAGGAGCTAAGTCCAGGACACAAATGGACTCTTTGAACCCCGGAACTGACCCACGCTGTTGGGTGCTTGTCTGCTGGCAGGCAAAAGGCTCAGGGCCAGGGGCACCATCCACTGGGTGGGGCACAGCACGGGGCTCACGCCTGGCACCTGTCGGAATCTGCTCCAGTTGCCTGGTTTGTCATTGGAAACATGGCAGGGATAGAAAGTGGGTGCTTTGAGCTGGAGCACATGACCTGAGCCTGTAATCCCAGCTACCCGGGACACTGAGGCCAAGGACTGCTTGAGGCCTGGGCAACATACCGAGACCCTGTCCCCCCAAAAAACTAAAACAAGAAAAGAAAGGAGCACTTTGAAAGTCTTGGAAGAGGTGTGTGAAATCAAGAGCAGGGCTTCAACCCACTGGCCCTCCGCTGCTCAGTGCAGCTCACGCCCCATGACCTCCCAGGACATGAAAATACCTATCCCAGGAGCTCCTGCATTGCACCATGGTCAGAGCCGAGGAAGGCATCCTCTGTGGCCAGGCCAGTTCACAACCGGCAGATTCCCTGAGTGCACAGGCAGGAGAGGGGCTGGCCGCTGCCTTCGCTGTCTCTGAGCGGCACGGCTGTCTGGAGTCCAGCCTCCACCCAGCTGAGGTGAGGGATGGTGCTGATGTGGAATGTCAAGTGTGATTTGTTTGTTTTCAGCTTGGAAGACACTGTTTACTGTGAATCTGACCAGGTCATGTGCTGCTGTTAGAGTGCATCTTGGAGAGAAGACGAGACGTGGTCAGAGATGTTAAATGATTCTCACTGTGCCTGGAGAGGCTGGGCTCAGGGGCCTAGTGCTCCTCCCAGTCCTGGGTGACTGTGCAATGGAGGGAGTGTGTGGGCTGCTTTGCCAACTGAGAGATGTGCGTCACGTCACCAGGAGCCTGGCTGAGCACCACAGTGACCATGGCCGGGTAGAAGGAAATGGACGCCCACTTGTGCAATTTACTTCCCTTCTTTCTCCAGGGGCCATTTCGAAATAGAATGTAACGGCCCTTTCTTGTTCAGTGTGGTCTCAGATGGAGTTTCTTGCTTTGGATGCAGTTTCCATGGGAGGGGGGAGAAGGGTGCCACCCCTGGTTCTTGGCTGGGAACAGGCTCTGTCTGGGCCTGGACCCCCCAAGTCTCCCCAGCCCCTTGGGTGGCCCCTACCCTCCCTCTCAACCACAGGGTATGAATGGTACTGATTCCCCAGCAATTTTTCTGTTTCTTGAAAGTTGCTGGTGACCCTTCACTGTGCTTGGAAGTCCTCTCTGTGCTCAGAGGCACTTATGACTCACTGCAGCAGCGACTGGTCTCAAGGCACCAGCACAGCCGGGAGAAAAACTGAGGTGGTCGGGGTGGGGGGACCTCAACAGCAAGTCAGCAGGGTTGGCTCAGGACCAGAGTGCGGGCAAAAGCTCAAGGAATTAGAATTCTCACCTGACTGTGCCCCCAGTTGCGGACAGTGGCCTCGGCTTCCTTGTCTCTATGATGACACAGCTGGGAAAGCTGCTCTGTCTCCAGGGTCCCCCGGCAGCTCTGACGGCTGGGAACACCCACAGCCTGGCACCAGAGAGGGTCAGCAAGGTCACGCCTGCGGGGCTCAAAGGACCCCAGAGCTGAGGGGTAACACAGCACGTTGTAGTAGCTGCCTGCCCAGATGGTGACTAACAGCAGCTTCCAAGGTCGTTGCCTCACTGGGCTCAGCCCCATTGCAAAATCCTCCTGCAAGCGTGTGACTGTCCCCACCTGAGGAATCAGGGATGTTTACTAACCCCTGTCATATATGGATGTGTTCGTATTACAGACAGAAATGCCACATCTTGGCTAAAGGATGTGTCCATTGAATTCCTACCCTTAAGTCTCCTGCGTTACTGTCACTTACCGGGAAGTGTCCAGGTTGCGCCTTGGGGCGTGGCCCCTTGCTCTTCTGTTGCCACTCTTGATTTTTAAAAGCATGCATCTTGTTCAGTTAGTACACCTGAAATCTGCTTGTATACAAACGAATTAAAGCTCAGCCTTAGCCGTGGTCCAGTGGGGCCTGGGGAGCGCCTCTGCAGGGGATGCACGGGGCCGACCCCACAGCACCTGGCAGGCCAGCACCTGGGACCCAGCAGCCTTGCTTGGCCGCAGCAGGGAACATGCCGCCTCCATTCCTGCCCCGGCTGGACCACAGAGACCCAGATAATGACTAAGCAGAGACTCATGTCCTTGCTGTCTTTCATGGTGTGATTAAAGGGTCCTGCCCCGCCGGTCACTGAGAGCTCCGAGAGGAACGTCTGTGCCTGGCTTCTCTGCTGTGTGCACCATGCAGGACAGGCAGGCTCAGAGTGGTTGGAGCAAAGCGAGGACAGAGCCTCACGACAACGGTGCAGGTTACAGAGCTGGCTGTGACTTCAGACGGGTCACGCGAGGCTGGCACGGCTGTGCTCCCTTGGGCATGCATGCAGTCTCCCAGGAAGTAGCAAGAAGAATCCACCCCTCAGAACAGCCTGCAGGGGAGAGCACCCTCCCTGCCTGCTCCTCTGTCCCGAGAGCTGCCTCCGCACCCTTCAGCAGCTCCAGGAGGGGCGAACCGAAGGGACCGGGAGCATGGAGCACTGAGCAAGAAGAAGGGAGGGGGGCTGAGAGGAGGGAGGAGTGCACATGTCTCTGCTCTCAGAAAAAGTGGAAAATGACAGCGCTGGCCCCGCAGGTGTCCAGAATTTAAGAAAGATCCTTGGAATCCACACACACAAGGACAGAAAAATGCACCCAACACCCCTTAGCCCCTGCTGGTCATGATACTTATTATTGGATACCTGGGAGTCTGCATGTGACCGATCCCAGTGGTGACAAACCCACTGGGCCCTCTGCCCATCTCACTGTCCCCAGGACAGAGGCATCACCAGGCCTTTGTCCCTCTGCCAGGGCAGCTGGGTTGGTGGGGAATAGAGGGGCAAGGGAGAGACTGGGACTTCTCTCCAACGTCACTCTGGGGGGACCAATATACTAGGCACTTCTCCTCCCACGATAATCAGACCCCAGGCCTGCCCCTGCACTGCAGCCCCCAGCTGGTGCCCGGCTGCCTCAAGCCAGCAAGATACCTCAGCCTCTGAAGGTGAAAAGGAAAGCTAGCTGTGCCCCCTTGTGGAGAGCTGCTGGCTTATTCCTTAGTGGTGGGTCCTGAGCATTGGCCTGATGATTTTGTAACGACTGATACCTTTCTGGAGCCCCTGAAAACACAGTTTAGTGCCATGAAACATGTTGTTTCCTTGCTAAAACAGTCAGTTGTTTTCCCTAGCAACTCTAACAGGCAGAAAACCCCATCTCAGCACATCAGCACCCGTTCCCTTCCCCAGGAAGGTAAGAGAGGGCTGCAGGAGAAGGAAGGAAGTGCTAGAAAGCTGCCCTTCCCCGGGGAGCCCATTTAAGCCCCAGCAGAGGTCGGTCATCTGCGTCCTCCCGGGAGCCTGGTTCCTGCAGTTCCCATGGCCGCGCTGGGTAACGCTGGTGGGGAAGGCAGACCTGTACCAGGGCAGGGCCTCTGCAACTTCCTTCTCCTGTGTTAAACTGTTCTCAATGACAGAGGCTGCCACGAAGCTGACACTGAAGAGCACTGGCAAACACACTAGCTGAGCAGCAGATGCTGGAACCAGCTGGTGGCAGCAGCCAGGGTGGGCAGGTGCTGCCTGACTGCGGGGTCAAAGGGCCACCTGTCTTCTCTACACCCTCCTGGCATCTCAGAGCCCTGGCCCGAGCCTGGGCCAGAGCAGGGAGCCTCTGTTTGTTACATAAAGAATGGATTTATTTCTGCTAACTCCAGAAACAGCCAGTGCACACGAACCACTGTCATCGAGGACAGGCCCCTTCTCCCAGGCTGACCACAGGCAGCTCAGCACTCTGAGTCCCCTCCTGAAAGACCTTGGTGGTGCCGTGCCATCACATCAGTGCCTGTGTGCTTCGTGGAGCACGTGGGCGGCCCTGTGATCCCCGTGGGCCTGGCAGCAGTGCCATCTACTTGTCTGCTTATCTCAGGCCATCTACTTTGTGCTGAGTCCTGAAGTGAGCTCCGGGTCCCAGAAAGGAGCTGGAGGGGGGCGCCTACCCTCAAGGAGGGCACAGCCTGGTGGGGAGGGGACACGGGCACCTACAAGTCAGACACGGGATCATAGGGTCTTTGAGGAGGAGGCTTGGGCTTCCACGAAGACAGCAGCGCCCCATCCCATTCATAATCTCCCCCGAGGATGCCCCTCCAAGGCTGTCGGGAGGTAGACCTGGAGAGCCGGAAAGGGTCTCCACCCCTTCCGTCAGAGAAGTGGGAACGCAGAAAGGAAGGAGTGAGGACGTGACCGCTCCACAGACTTCAGGCCCCGGGACGGCTGTTGGAGGGCCCTGGCTCAGGGGCCCCTCCTGTCACTCAGGGAAGGGGGCGCTTTGGAGTCCCCAAGCTGCAGGGAGTGGTAGGGCCCCGTGAGGGTGGCAGAGGAACTGGTGTGGGGAGGAGAGTGTGGGGCTGTGCCTGGTCCTGGGGGTGCAAGCAGAGCCTCCCAGAGGGTCACAGGGAGACTTTCAGTCCTGGATGGGGAGTCACCCAGAAGACCTTTGGGGGCCTTTAGTCTTGGCCTTGGCATCTCCTCTGGTCC
Source organism: Chlorocebus sabaeus (assembly GCF_047675955.1). Lineage (NCBI taxonomy): Eukaryota > Metazoa > Chordata > Mammalia > Primates > Cercopithecidae > Chlorocebus > Chlorocebus sabaeus. The sequence continues at coordinate 21,676,961 of NC_132931.1, forward strand.
CAGCTTTGACCCCAGAAGAGAGGGAAGGTGTCCAAGATCTGCATGTCTGTGGCCTGTGGCCTCTGCTGGTCAGGCCGTGCACAAAGGGACCTCATTTATCCCCAAAGACACCCTCCATCACCGAGACACAGACTCTTCCCTTCCAAGGCGACTGGAAAGGACTTGCTCCTTTGAGCCGGAAAACCCTGTAACTGCAAGGCTGCTCTCAGGTCCAGTGTGCTTAGAGAATTACACCTCAGCACCAAGTTCTTTTTGCTAAAAGTCTCTTCCATAATTAGAGCTTGAACAAATGGCACTAAAGTATACAGGAGCTCACCTACTTAGATCAGGGGTCTCAGAGGAAAGATAAACTTCTTCAGGTTCAGAAATGGCAGCAAAGCACATTCCCCCATACTCCAAGGACAGTATCTGGCGGGTTAGCAGTGAGGTCAGGCACGTGGGGGAGGCACCTCTCTGTGAAGTGGGTCAAAGCAGAAAAGAGGACTTGCCTCTACCTCTTCTGTCCAGGGCCAGGGGCCTGGGATATGAGGAGGGACACAGGAAACAGATTGGTGCCAAGCCACAGGCATGAGCCTCTCCTCTACCGAAGGGAGCAGGAAAGCCACATGGGGGGGTCTCCTGAGCCCACAGGATCACAGGCACTTCTTCACTGCTCACCGAGCTCACTTTAGATGGTCAGTGTGGTGATATCTGGAGCTGGCCCTGGAGTTTGAAAGGGCAGGTCCTGGAGAGCGTTGCCATCGGGAGCCGTGGGCGGATTTGTGGAGGGATGTGACGTGAGAACTGGCCCTCAAGATCTCCACCTGAGGAGGCCTCCCTGGCTCCTGCCCGTCCTCCCGCTGTCTTGCTCCTTGTCCTGCTCATTTTCGTCTCTCTCAGCCGGCCCAGTGGACTCACCACCAGCAAGACCAGGCCCACCGTGGGCCCTGCCCTGGGACTTGGCCTCCGCGTGCCCCACCTGGAGACAGAGCCACTGCCCATGGAATGAGGCTCGGGACTCAGTCCAGATATGGGCTGAGCAGGAACAATAGCACCCGGCATCAGTGACCGAGGAAGGTGTAAAGACCCCGTCAGACAACGCAGGGATAAGGCTTCTGCCCCGGTGATGGTGTGAACCCAGGGCCTGGGCTTGTGGAAAAGCTCCTCGAAAAATAATTTAGAGAAAAATAAAACCAGCAACCTCTTTATAAAGTACCCCCACTTGGGACACTGCCACCCCTCGTGGCCAGCAGGGACAGAAGGGCATCCCCTGGTTCCCTCTCACCTCCAGAGGCTGCCTGTGCTGAGTCAACCGTGGTCCCTGAGCCGGAAGCTCTGTCTCTTGGGTGGCTTGACAGGGCACTCATGCTGAGCAAATAAATCTACAAGGAAATGCCGAGAGCCTTGTCCTCCCAGCATGAGGCTTGCTTCCCCTTGGTGCTTCACTGTCAGTACAAAAACCTGATGCACAGAGTTGCTGTCTGCTCCCTGCTTCCTCGAGATCAGGCCACTTCAAATGTGGTAATGAGTCCATAATTTTCTCCACAGGAATTGTTCTCAACATCCTCTTTGCTGGTGTCTCCTCATTCATCCCAGCCCTGCTCAGATGCTCCCCCAGGAGGTCCGAGGTGCCCATCAGGGCCCAGCTCAGCCCTGGCATCCTCGTTGACTCAGTTCCCTCAGGATGGACTCCTTTCTAGCCAGTAGGGCATGGGTCCCAGCTCTCCCCATGTGAAGTGTAGGGGGCTTCTGGTGGGTTTTACTCCCATGGCAGCATTAGCCATGGAGTCATCAAAGTTTCCACCAGGTCTGGGGAGCTTGGAGTCATCAAAGGAAACGTCTGTGAAAATATTGGGGTTGCTGTTACTTTGTCTGGGATTTCAAAAGCAGCATTACCCAAAGAAGGAAACTGGACTGAGTCTGAGCTCCATAAATTAGCTCCGCCTGTGTGGATAAGAACAGATTTGTTGAACTCGATTTTTGCATTACATTTGCATAATACTCTCATTTAAATAATGAGAGGAGAAGGTATGGAGATGGGAGATGGGAGGCATGTGGCCTCTAAGCCTGAGGGCTGCCAGTAGAAGGAGCCCAGGCACAGAGCCGCCGCTCCCACAGTACAAGATCCACTTCCCAGAGGTCACACAGCAAATGGTGTTTTCTTGTTTTCTGGTGGGGTCAGTGGTGCGGGGGAAGAAGCGCAAGGCCCAGTCTCTGCTGCCCGTTGTCACCTGGTGGGGAGGTGAAGTTCCAGGAAGGCAGAAGGCTTGGACCAGTGTGAGGTCTGAACGGCATCTTCAAAACCCCATATGCTTCCTCCATGTTGTATTAATCATATTTTTAAAATTTCTGTATTTTATGATGCTCTGACATCCTGGGGCTTCACTGACCAGAGAAGGGACTGCCCCTCCTAGGGCCAATTCCTGGGGACTCCCTGGTGTGTGCACCTTTCATGTGCAAACCACCCAATCCAAGCCCATGGCTCCACCCACCTCCTATGTGGGCTCTTGCACTCCCAGGCCAGTATTTTCCTACCCTAAATCACCCAGGGCCAAGAACCAGACAGCTAGAGGCCACACCTACAACTCAGAGCCCCCCAAAATTGTTGAAACGTCCAGCCCCAGGCCTGCTCAGCTGCTCACCCCACCTCCCCAGCTCCTTCCCACGATAAAGGCTCTGGGCCTGCTGGCCCCTCACTCCTGCTGCTTCCTGGCTGAACTGGGGCTTTCCCACATGGCCTTGCCTGGTACGCCACCCATCCTTACATTGCACAAGAGACCCTTGTCCCCACCGTGTTGCACAGTGTGTGTGGTACCCTGGCTAGAGGCCCAGCCCTGGAGTCAGACTGGGGAAAAACACATTAGCTCTGCCAGTGCTCACTGTGTGCCCCTGGACAGGTAACTAAGCCTGTCTGTGCTTATTTCCTCGTGTTAAAATGGGGACAATAATCAGATATACTTTAAGGGGTTGTGCTTATTTTGAATTACACAAGAAACAGAGCTGGAGTCAAGGAGTGTTGGCACTCATTGTTTGAGAGACTATCCCAGGGAGAGCTGGGAAGGAGTCGGGATGTCATGATCCGGTGCTGCTGAGGCTGAGGAGGTCAGAGGAGGCTCAGCGCTCATGGCGCAGGGAGATTCAGACACTGGGCCAGACCCTAAAGATGCTCCATCCAGAGTTCGTTCATTGTTCACTGACTCATTTAGCAGTTACATGTGTTGCCCAGCGCTTCTCTCATGGTGGACTCTCGGCCTTTAATGTGCTCTCTCGCCAAGGGGAGATGAGGGCAGCTGACAAGGCCCCCTTGTGAGTTCCTGCCAGGGCCTTGATTCCAACAGAGAAACTTTCCTCTGGGATTAACCGCATGGTGTTGAGGCATCTCAGAATCGTTCAGCAGGAGGCAACACTTTGGCCATGGAGCTGGGGACACCAGCACAGGGAGGGACACCTTGGCCATGGAGCTGGGGACACCAGCACAGGGAGGGGAGGCCTTGGCCTTGGAGCTGGGGACACCAGCACAGGGAAGGGACACTTTGGCCATGGAGCTGGGGACACCAACACAGGGAGGAGTGGCCTTGGCCATGGAGCTGGGGACACCAACACAGGGAGGGGACACCCTGGCCTTGGAGCTGGGGACACCAGCACAGGGAAGGGAGGCCTTGGCCATGGAGCAGAATGATTCCTAGTGGACCCACATGGGAAGCTGTGGCATGGCTGCTGCCGCACTCTCTGAGTCACTTGCTTACTCGTGTATTGCTTATTTGCTCAGCATCTGCTCTCTGCCAGACACTCTCCTGGGTACAGGGATGCAATATCCCTCATGAGCTCAGACACATACGGGGCAGCCAGAAAACACAGCAAAACAAAAGTGAACACTGTCTGAGATGGTGAGGAGTGCCAGGAGGGGAAATCATGAGAGAAAAAGCAGGAGTACAGACCATGACGGAGGGAAGTGCGGGCACCCAGAAGAGAGGCTTCAGGTGGTCCTGGGCTGAGGCAGGGGCTGGGTCAGGGGGAACAACTGAGGCTGGACGCAGAAGAGAACAGGGTGACCGGGCATAAGGCCAGGGGGAGACACTGAGTCTCGGATGGAGAGAGTGTGAGTTGGGCGTGAAAATCCTAGAGAAGCAGCTGTGGTCTGAGCTGCCAGGCACCAGGAGTGGGAGCTTGAGCACAGCTGCAGCCGCCCACCTGAGAACAGCGCCAGCCCAGACCTCATGGGACGTCCTCCATTTGCACTTGCTGCTTAAGGTCTCAGGGTGTCAGAGACGAGGACGTGTGTTCATGTGAGATCCTCTTCCTGGCGGGTCAGCTCATGAAGCAGGGAAGGCCGCCCAAGCTGATGCTGAACTCCCAGAACTGCCCTCGACTAAGGACGGAGCCACTCCTACTCCTGCTGCCCTCCGCCCCCACCTTGCCTAGTTCGCAAGACAGGAGGAAAGTGAGAAAGAAACAAAAGTAAGATAAATAGCCGGACAACCTTGACACCACCAGCCGGCCCTAGGAGTTAAAAAAGTAACAATAATAACATCAACCCCTGGCCTAAACTACTTGTGTTATCTGTAAATTCCAGACACTGTATGAAAAAAAACATTGTAAAACTTTCTGTTCTGTTAGCTGATGCACGCAGCCCCCAGTCACGTTTCCCACGCTTGCTCGATTTATCACGACCCTTTCATGTGGACCCCTTAAAGTTATAAGCCTTTAAAAAGGCCAAGTATTTCTTTCTCGGGGAGCTCGGCTCTTAAGACACGAGTCTGCCGACGCTCCCGGCCGAATAAAAATCCTCTTCCTTCTTTAATCCAGTGTCTGAGAAGTTTTGTCTGTGGCTCGTCCTGCTACACTTCCAAGCAGGTCTCTGAAAGGGGACCGTGAGCCCCACTGCAGGAAGGGACAAAGCTCAAAGCACCAATTCCCATTTTATCCTGGAGACCTAAGAGTCCTTCAAACATACAGAGGTTTTTTGAGTTAAAGAAGAGGAGAAAATGTCAAGAAAAAGGAAAGGATAGGAATAAAATAGACCTTGAAAACCCAATGGAAACAAACCAAATTTGGCTTCTGATAGTATAATTTCATAATGCTTCATTGAAGTGTCATGTACTTACAGAAAGTGCTCAGCAGATTTGGAAAACCTAAGCTCGCCCTGCGGCCATTACCCGGACACTGGAGCAGGGTGTGCGCCGCCCCCAGTGCCTCCGTGGTCCCTCCAGTGTGGCCTCCTCCAGGGAAAACTCTGTCCTGATCTCAGCAGCACGGACTGGTTTCTTCGTGGAATTTCTTTTTCCCGAGGACCACAAAGGAAGCAGGGAGGCAGGGAACGGGGGGCAGTTTCCCGTCTTAAAATGACTTGACTGGAGGGAAAGGGGTTACAGGCAGGAACCCTCAGTGAGCGCCGGGGAGCCGCACAGCCGTTCAGCGTCGGTCAGGGAGCAGCCACAGTGAGGCCGAAGTCGCAGCTCACATTAAGAACAATTTGCAGTTTTAGACCACGTTTGCACATTCTTTTTAAAAAATTATGTTCTTGCATTATTTTTCCATATGGATTTTTAAACATGGGAGTGTTTAAGTCGATTGGATGGAAGTTCAACCTGGTCGTGATTACCTTTGACTTCATGAATTAATGAGTGCTAAGTAACTTACCTTTCCTTTAATCAAGAAGTAGTGGCCCTGCCTGCGGGGTGGGGGACACAGGCTCAGAGTGGACCACGAGCTCCGGATCACCTCTTCTGGTGCACATGTCCTGCTCTCAGGCCACACATTCACAGGGTCAGGCCGAGCGGCAGGGAGCACAGCCCCACCCTGTTTCCCTTAAAGTAGGGTACAGAGAATTGACCTAGTGGGGTCACAGAGAGCACCATGAGCCTGAGACCCAGGCTCCGGTCCTACCTTATCACGAACTTACTGTGGGCCTCAGCCTGGCCAGACCTCTCTCCGGGTCTCTGTTTCCCCATCTGTATAATGAGGCTGCATCTATAGTGTTGGGTGGAAATTGAGTAAGGATTAGAGGGATGGGGGGTGGTTCGCCAACTCTGTATCCCTCAACAGAGCAGAAGGACAGCGTCCAGAGAGTCCTTCCAGAGGGCCCTGGGCCCATTGAGTCCTAGGAGGAAGAAACTCCCATTATCACAGTGTGTGCTGTGCAACCCAATAGCCTGGCTCACTGTGTCCGCTGGAACCACCGTCCTTGGGGTCAGCAACCTGGACACAGCCATGCTGTTCACAGAGAAGCAACTTTTCCTGGTTTCTCTTTCTCCTTACCTCAGGGACGGCAGTGTTAGAACTACACTCCCCTACACCAGCCAGGTGAGTGACTGTGGCCTTATGACTTGACAGGTCAGCTGACATGCATTTGTAATGAAATCTATGAAGTGATAAAGCCACAGACTCCATTGCAAAAAACATTAGCAATCTCTCCTCGCTAAATCATGACTTTGATAAAGTGATTTCCATTCAAAAGACGTAGTGCAATTATGGTGCAGAGCTGAGATCCCAGCACAATTTCATTTACAATCAACCTGGCGTCTCCAATGCACTAACTGAAGCATTATCACTATTGTCTTCCGTGTGAAATACGCACAAAGCATATTTCCTTCCCTTTATCCCACCCAGGAAATAGCATATTCTGGACATGTAGCATTCCAATGAATGTGGCAGAAGGCCACGGTGACCACCGACCCTCACACCTGAGAGGATCCTGAGGCCCATGGAGGTGGAGAGACTGCCCAGTGCACACAGCTCATGTCAGTGCCTCTGTGATGGCTTTGCCCCCAGTGACTGTCACCCCAACATCTTACTGACACACAGAGCTCCTGGCTCCGTCCTGCCACCAGCAAACTGTGCATTACCAGAGTCTCCTCCCCGCTGCTGCACTTGGGGGTTATAAAGAGCACTTAGGCCTGCAGTAGCTACGATTGCACTGCTTCACTCCAGCCTGGGCAACAGAGTGAGACTTCATTAAAAAAAGTCCATGGCTAACTTGATGCAAGAGCAGCACCTAAATCATAGACTAGAAAAAGCAGCCATCACATGTGAGAGTGAAGCTTCAGAAACTCTCTTTTGGAGGTAGGAGCAAGGCAAAGATATGCCCTCTTCCCTTTCTATGCAACCTCTGGTAGAGTTCCTGGCTTGTGCAATAATGCAAGAAAATAAACTAACTGTGGAACAATGGGTCAGGAATAAGATGAAACCATCATTCTTTACTGACACTATGAAAATCTACATTTTAAAAGGTCATAACAAATGAGAGAGTTCAACTGGACACAAGACCAGTAAACAAAACTGTCAGCAGTACCCAATTCATAATTATAAAAAACAAACAATTTCATTTGACATCAACAAAGTTCTCAGTTACCTAGGAATACACCAAGTAAGAGAAGTGTAACAGCTTTATGGAAAAATAAAAAGATTGGTGCAGAATACTTTTAAAGATCTCGATAAAAGGGGAGGTGTGGGGAGACCTGTGGGGTAAAGCGATCAGGTCTCCCCAAGTGAGATCATGAAGTCCATGCCGTTCCCACAAGCGACAGTCCTGGGGGCACCTTCACATGCATCTTTGTTTACGTGCTTTTTAAAACTTGACTGGCTGACTCCAAAAGCAATACAGGACAAGAATAACCAAGATAATTTGAAAGGAGAAAAAGTAAGTTCAGGATACATTATCCCAGATATGAACACATCAGATAAACCTGTTGCAATCACAGCCACATGATATCTTTGTAGAAGAGACAAATAGACCAATGGAAAAGAATACAGAGCACCAAAGAAGACCCTCCCATGTGCCAACACTTCGCCTATTAGGAAATAAATAAATGTTTGGGCAGCTGGCTCTTCATTTGGAAAAAAGATACCTTTAGAGCTCTACCTCAAGTCATACACAAAGGTTATTTTCAGGTGTACCAAGAAACTTTATAAATATTGCAAGATTTTTAGATGAAAATATAAGAAAATATATTCTGAATACATTTTGTGGATTTCACAAAATACAGAGAAAAATCACATGATCAAAAGATTAATAAAATTGACTAAAATTTAATAATAAATGTATCTATAACAAATTTTAAAAAATAATAATAAAATCTAAACTTTCCCTTCCACAAATGATATGGAGACTAGGATAAGGTATTTGTAGAACATCTTGTGAATGAAGATTTCTGCTGAGAGGACTTAAAGGTTTTTAGGTGGTGCTGGCCCCCTCTTGAGTCTGCTCGACTCTTAGGTCAAACTGGTTTCCCTGTACGGCTGAAGCATCGAGTGCCTTTCCACTCCACCCTCACAAGTGTGCAGAGGCAGCTGACGAGTGCTGTCACTCAGACTGAGTGCAGAATTCCACACGGGGACGTGTCTCCCATGAGCCAGGCAGCAGGAGCATCCACACACTTCAACAATGCTACTCCCGTCACCAGCTTCCCAAGAAAAGATGGTTATCTTCAGAACGTGCTGTGTTATGAACATGACACAATCCATTATGTTAGTTAGCTTAATGGATTCATTATTAATTCATTTTCACTAGTTAATTACTTAATGTAATGGTTAATACTGAGTGTCAACTTGATAGGATGGAAGGACGCAGAGCATTGTTCCTGGGTGTGTCTGTGAGGGTGTTGCCAAGGGAGATTCACATTAGAGTCAGGACCGGGAGAGGCCAACTCCCCTCCACCTGGTGGGCACCTGCTAATCAGCTGCCAGTGTGGCTGGGATAAAAGCAGGCAGAGAAATGTGGAAGGACTAGACTGACTGAGTGTGGAAGTGTAGCAGGACGAGACGCAGACAAAACTCCTCGGACACCGGATTAAAGAGGGAAGAGGTTTTTTATTCAGCCGGGAGCGTCGGCAGACTCGCGTCTTAAGAGCCGAGCTCCCCGAAAAAGAAATACTTGGCCTTTTTAAAGGCTTATAACTTTAAAGGGTCTACGTGAAAGGGCCGTGATAAATCGAGTAAGCGTGGGAAACGTGACTGGGGGTTACATGCATCAGTTAACAGAACAAAAAGTTTTACAATGCTTTTTTCATACAGTGTCTGGAATTTACAGGTAACACAAGTAGTTTAGGCCAGGGGTTGATGTTGTTATTATTACTTTGTTTAACTTTTAGGACTGGGTGATGGTGCCAGGGTTTTCTGGCTATTTATCTTACTTTTGTTTCTTTCTCACTTTCCTCCTGTCTTGTGAACTAGGCAAGGTGGGGGGAGGAGGGCAGCAGGAGTAGTAGTGCTCTCCCTCCTTATCACCCCCTTTGAGAATTTGCACTAATTAGTGGGAGTTCTCACTTTTATTTTTATTTTCTGAGTCTCTTTGCAAGATAGAACGGTAGTGTTTTATGTCATATACTTGTGCTGAAGTTTTCTGATGAACCATGGTAGCTACAAAACCTTTTATCATTTGAAGGAACAAGTGTAACACACAGGGGAGCAGCAAGTAACTTTCTATTACCAGTAACATACTTATAATGAGGGTGTTAAATTTTTATAGCTGGAAACTATTTTCTAAATGAAGACCTAGAATCAAACCTGTGTTAAACTTGTACAGGCACATGTATCAACTTTGTCATGTCCTAAGCAGGTTAGTTTTGTCACTGCATCTTAAAAGCTTTTTCTTAGCGAGTAACAGTTTTTTTTTTAATAACAGAAGTTTTTAAGAGCCAGATACTTGAACTTGAGGCATCTGTTTGGGGAAAGAGTTAAAGTTATCTTGAGGCATTAACTCTTTTGCTTCTCAAGGCCATTGGTCTCTTATGTTAGCCTTTTAATAAACATAATATGAAGAAACATCTAGGCTGACAGCAATGTTTTCAGCCAACTGAGCAAATAGGCTTTTTCTGTTTTTTACTAAAGAAAGAGGTTCTGGTAACTTCTGGTTTATATGTTTAAAGAATGACTGTAAGACCCGGAATTGTTGCTGGGCTGGACAGGTCTGGGTTTCCTAAGTAGTATGTGTAGAGTGGGGACACCTTATATAGGTGTTTCTTCTAGCATGGTTATGGGGGATAGTAACAACAAAACAATGTACAGCATATTCATATCCAGCAAGGGTAAAAGAGGTCCTTACTTTGGGAAAAGGTTGAACACAGCAACAGAACAATAGGAAAACAGTTAGTATTGTGGGAAAACTATTAAGATTTTTAACTACATTTGCTTGCTTCATGAGTCCTCAAGCTTCGGCTCTGCGTAGACTAGTCAGCTGCCAGTGTGTGACTAGAGCAGGGCTTGTTGTCTCCTCGAGCTTCAGCCATGCGTAGACTGGTCAGCCTCCGATGTGAGACTAGAGCAGGGCTATTGTCCTCAGCAGCAGCTTGGTCTCATCTCAGGATCGGGTTGGATGATCTGTGTCCTGCTGGCTGGTCCACTTGTCCTGAGCTGCCAGTGTTAGCTGACTGTGGTGGATCCAAGACACAACACCTGCAACTTTAACAGCAGTGGGAGTGGACAAGGTTACAGTATAGAGCCCATCCTATATGGGTCTTAGAAAAATTAGATTTTACTTTAAACAGAGTCAGTAGATTTAAAGGGGTGTCAGGCTTATAGGCATTTCTATTTATTTAATTATGAACACTTTGTATGGCTACTTTTAAAACCTGCATTTGCTTTCTTAAGGTTAATTTCTTTAGTTTCTGGAGGTCACCTTTAATTTGACCTATGATTTGGGGGTGGCCGACCAAACAAAATTTTATAGGGCAAATACCTAGTTTGTTTGGTGGGGGTGCACCTGACTCGGAGGAGGACTATAGGCAAAAACCTGATTTTTATCTTAAATGAGCAAACAAACACTAGCATGTACAATAGTCTCCAGCATAGGGTAGTTCTATAAAGTCTATAAGCAAGTTTTCACAAGGTATGGCTCTTTTTACTGTTTAAGTTGCTTAGAGGAGGGGTTTTTCTCCCCACCCACCCCCCTTGTAACTCTATTTAGTGGCTTAGCCTTCAGTGAGAAATTGGAATCCAGACACGGCAGAATCTTGCTGCTTTTAACTTCTAATGTGACCATGGGCTCCTGGGAGCCTAATGAGAAGGTACTTAGTCTGCCCCAGTCTTTACATTTTTCAGCTCCTGTCAGTCTGATCAGAGCAGTATTTGGTTCCTTCAAGGTGCAGCAGCCCTTGGCCAATGGCCTCTTTGTCTTGCGGCCTTGGCCATTTCCTTTATTGCCTTTTTGAACATTTACTCTTCTAGTGTCCTTTCTTTTTGCATCTTGCACATTAATCTCTCTCTAGCCTCGTCCAGCTCTTGAATCCTTGCCTAACTTGACTTCTTTTACATTTACATCCACGTCCACGTCTTCTCACATGACTAATTTCTCTCTCTTTTTTTTTTTACATTTACTCTTAGTCTTTCTTTTTCTTTTTGCTCTTTCCCAGTTTACTGATGCCCAAGGCTGGTCCTGTAGGTCAGGTCTGCCAGAGTAAACTGAGACCAACACTTCTACACAATTATGCTTGACAGGGCTCTCTGATACTGGGAGCAAGGTGGTGGGTTCAGGGTGTTACAAACTTCAATAGTTATATGGGGATTTTCACAGAGCAAACTTTGGTACTTGGTGAGTCTAACATTCATTAACCAGTGATGTCCTTTAGTATTCATTAAAGTCACCACAGCATGGGGGGCCTTTGTGTTCAAGTTTTGCCCAAGAGTCAGCTTATCTGCTTCTTGTACTAGCAGGGCAGTTGCTGCCAAGGCCCTCAAACACGGGGGCCATCCTTTAGAAACCCCGTCTAGTTGTTTAGAGAGGTAGGCCACCGGCCTCGGCCAGGGCCCCACAGTTTGGGTTAAAACTCCAACTGCCATCTTTTCTCTCTCTGACACATACAATGTAAAAGGCTTTGTCAGATCGGGTAGCCCCAGGGCTGGGGCTGACAGAAGTTTTTCCTTTAACTCATGAAAGGCTTGCTGTTGTTGGGATCCCCATTCAAAAGTTCCCAGTCCGCCCCTTTGTGACCTCATACAAAGGCTTGGCTAATATTGCAAAGTTTGGGATCCACAGTCTGCAAAATCCCACAGCTCCTAAGAATTTTCTCACCTGCCTTCTGCTCTTAGGCTCCGGTAGATTGTAAATGACTTGCTTTCTTTCTGATCCCAGGCTGCGCTCCCCCTGTCGGATAGTAAATCCCAGGTGACGTACCTGCTGTCAGCAGATCTTAGCTTTTTTCTTGGACAATTTATACCCACAGTCCTCCAGGTGCCGGAGTAGGGCATCTGTTCCTTTGGCGCACCCGACTGCCATGGGGTGTCCCAGCAGAAGGTCATCAACGTACTGGAGCAACACGCAGCCTAGGTCTCTGGTGGGAAACTTCTGGAGGTCTCGAGCCAATGCCTTCCCGAAGACGGTGGGGGAGTTCTTGAACCCTTGGGGAAGCCAGGTCCAAGTGTACTGAGTAGTGACACCTGACTCCAGATCTTCCCACTGAAAGGCAAACAGCTTCTGGCTCTCAGGGGCTAATCTGATGCTAAAGAAAGTGTCTTTCAGGTCCAAGCAGGTGAACCAGGTGTCCTCAGCTGGCAGCAACCCCAACAATGTGTACGGGTTAGGTACTGTTGGATGTAAAGTCACTGTAGCTTGATTAACCAAGCGCAAATCCTGCACTGGCCTGTATTCCTTGGTCCCTGGCTTGGGAACCGGCAGGATGGGAGTATAACGGGTAGAAAGGGCACACACACACCTTTTCAGTTTATATCAAACCAGATTCAAAACGAAAATCAGAGTATCCAGAAATCCAAGCCAGGTCAAAACCAAAACCAAAGTATCAAACAATTCAAGTCAAGTCAAAAACAGAAACCAAAGTATCAAGCAATTAATTCAAGTCAGAAACAAAAACCAATGTGCCGGTACAGGCACGCCGTGGGTGATCAGGCCACGCTTCCACCAAATGGAGTGGGCAAGTTTCAAAGACCAGTCTTACCAAGTTTCAGATGTCCGGACTTAAAGTGCCAGTTCCTTCCCAGTGTTCAGCGACTGTGTTGATCCTCCATGGGGGCCTGCTGTGCACTGCTCTGAGGAGGCGTTCCACTGGGGCAAATGCCTACCCGGGAGCGCTCTCAGGATCCGCATCGCTCAAGCTGTCCAGAGTCCCCTGAAGGGATGCTCTACAGGGCAGGCCTAAGCTGCCTAAGGGGCTGCCTCGATCGTCTGCTAATCACCTCGATTCCGGGTCAGGGAACCAAGAAATGTAGCAGGACGAGCCACAGACAAAACTCCTCAGACACCGGATTAAAGAAGGAAGAGGTTTTTTATTCAGCTGGGAGCGTCGGCAGACTCGCGTCTTAAGAGCCGAGCTCCCTGAGAAAGAAATACTTGGCCTTTTTAAAGGTTTACAACTTTAAGGGGTCCACGTGAAAGGGTCGTGATAAATCAAGCAAGTGTGGGAAATGTGATGGGGGGCTACATGCATCAGCTGACAAAAAGTTTTACAATGCTTTTTTCATACAGTGTCTGGAATTTAAAGATAACACAAGTAGTTTAGGCCAGGGGTTGATATTATTATTACTTTGTTTAACTCCTAGGGCTGGGTGGTGGTGCTAAGGTTGTCTGGCTATTTATCTTACTTTTGTTTCTCTCTCTCTTTCCTCCTGTCTTGTGAACTAGGCAAGGCGGGGGGAGGAGGGCAGCAGGAGTAGTAGTGGTCTTCTTCCTTAGAAGAACTAGACTGACTGAGTGTTCCGGCCTTCATCTTTCTCCCATGCTGGATGCTCCTTCCCCTGGATATCAGAATCGGAGTTCTTCAGCTTTTGGACTCTTGGATTTACACCAGTGGTTTGCCAGGGGCTCTTGGGCCTTCGGCCACAGCTTGAGGGCTGCACTGTCAGCTTCCCTGCTTCTGAGGTTTTGGGACTCAGACTGGCATCCTTGTTCCTCAGCTTGCAGCCTACTATGGGACTTCACGTTGTGATCCTGTGAGTCAACACTCCTTCATAAACTCCCTTCCATGTACACATCTGTCCTATTAGTCCTGTCCCGCTAGAGACTAACACACTTAGGATTTTAAATTGTTCTCCATTTTCATTTGTAACGTGGTAAATGTCAGCAGATAAACAATGCTCATCAGGGTTCTCAATCACTTTTTTTCATTGACACATAATGGCACATATTCGTGGAGTTCACAGGGGTGCTGCAGTACACAGAATGAATCGAGGATTAGAACAGGGTGGCAAACACATTCATCATCTCAAACGCGATCATTTCTCCTCCTAGCTATTTGAAACTATAAATTATCGTTAGCTACAGTCACCCTACAGTGCCAAAGAACCACAGAACTTATTTTCCCATCCAGCTGTAATTCCATGTCCCTTAACAAATCTTTCCCTATCCGTCCCCCTCCCTCCCCTTCCCAGCCTCTAATAGTCTCTGTTCTACTTTTTACTTCTATGAGATCAACATTTTTTAAAGTTTCCACATATGAGTGAGAACATTCGGTATTTAACTTTCTGTTCCTGGCTTATTTCACTTATCATAATGTCCTCCAGTTCCATCCGTTTTGCCATGAATGACAGGACTTCATTTTTTTTTTAACAGATGACTGGTACTCCACTGTGTGTATACACCACATTCTTTATCCAGCCATCTGCTGTTGGACACCTACGTTGATTCCATATCTTGACTATTGTGCATAGACATGGGGCTGCAGATACCGGTTTGATATACCGATTCCTTTCCTTTGGATAAGTGCCCAGGAATGGGATTGCTGGATCTTATGGTAGTTCTGAGGTGGGGCAGGTGAGCCCCAAAGTGGAGCTTAGTCCGCAAAGGTTCTTGCCTTTGCCCAGGAAAGAATTCAAGGGCAAGCCAAAGGAGGAAGAAAACAGCTTTATTTATTTATTTATTCAGAGACGGAGTCTTGCTCTGCCACCCAGGCTGGAGTGCAGTGGAGCGATCTCGGCTCACTGCAATCTCTGCCTTCTGTATTGAAGTGATTCTCCTGCCTCAGCCTCCCAAGTAGCTGGGATTACAGGCACACACCACCACGCCCAGCTGATTTTTGTATTTTTAGTGGAGACGGGGTTTCAGCATGTTGGCCAGGATGGTTTCGAACTCCTGACTTCGTGATCCACCCACTTCAGCCTCCCAAAGTGCTGGGATTGCAGGCGTGAGCCACTGCACCTGGCCAAAAACAGCTTTATTGAAGAGGCAGTGTTACAGTTCTGAGACTGCCTCCGTGGAGCAGAGCTACCCTCTCTGCCCTGTAGGAAGAGGGGAGCAGCTCAGGGCAGTTTTGTAGTCATATTTAAACCCACATTTAATTTCCTGCAGATTAAGGGCAGTTTATGCAGAAATCTCTAAGGAAGGGATGGTAACTTTGGGGTCACTGAGTCATTGCCCTGGAAAGGAGCGGGAACTCCTGGTGTTGCCACGGCAATGGTAAACTCACACGGCACTGGGGGTGTGTCTGAATGAAAGTTGCTTCTGCTCCAGCCCTGTTTTAGCTAGTCCCCAGTGTGGTCTGGTGTTCGAGCCCCACCTCTGGAGTCAGTCCCACCTCCTATCTCAGTTCTGTTTGTAGTTTTTTGAGGAACCTCCACACTGCTTTCCACAGTAGCTGTACTGGTTTACATTCCCACCAACAGTGTAAAGAGTGCCCTTGGTTATTTTATATCTTTCTGATGAAGCCATTATAACTGGGGTGGGGTGATATATCAGCATTGTGGTTTGACCCTGAGAGGAAACAGGTTGAGCATCTGTGGTGCTGGTAAGTTCTTGAATGCCAGCCTCAGGAGTGACCCTCTAGGGTCATGCTTCTAGGACGATAGGGTTCGAGGAAGGGCTTCCAGCCAGGGGCAGACCTTACCAACGTGTAGACCCTGGCAGCAGGAGAAGAATTAGATGTGGGGGAGGAGGGTCAGACGGGAGAGGATGCGCTCGTGGCAAGTGCCCTACCTGCAGACGCTGCAGTCCTCCCTGCAGTCCAGGCCCACTGCACCACAGGGAGCAGCCTGGCAGCCTTCTCTCAGGCGCGGCCCTGCTCAACACCTCTTGTGCATGTGGAAGGGGCTCTGTGCCCTGCAGAGGAGCAGAGGAAGGGGGGATACAGGGAAACTGAGGCAGGTAGCAAACTAGGTGGGCCACAAATGGCTGGGATCTTCCCTCCACCGTCGTGTGTGGGCTGGCTGGTCACTGTCCCCAGAGCCTCGACATCTGTACCTGTGAGATGACACCTGCCTGCCCACCTCTGAGCATCCCAGAGGTGCCGCCGCCCTGGATGAGGCCAGGCTGCTGGAAAGGGCTCCAGACGTTGTCACACACCGAGTGGGACAGGATGAGCGTTCCAGCCTTTCACTGAAAGTTCTTTTTATACGTAGCTGCCAAACACCTTGGTGTGTGGACCATTCCTCCAAGCCGGGAAGGAAGTTGTCCCACCCAAAATGGAGCAGCGTTGGGGCTCAGCAGGAGACTGTCATGCCCCCAACCCAAAGCAGGTGTGTGAGGAGCGGGCAGCAAAGGGGATGCTGGCCCCCATCCCTATGGGTTTCCATTCACAGCAGGACTCCCTGGACGTCCTCAACCAAGTGGCCCCTGAGTAGGGACCTGGGGACTGACTGGCATCAGCCGACATCAGCTGGAGCACACGTCAGAGAAACACAATCCACTGGCCTAGAGCTCCCGTCCCTGCCCTGTCTCTAACTTGGCCTTTGATGCCTTTTATTTTTCTTTCCTCAAACGCACATTATTAACTGCAGATGCCCAGCTGAGAAGATGAGAGAAAGTTAATGAAATTACATGAATGCTTTGCTGAGTTCCCTTTCACACCACAGCTTGTTAAGTTAAAACAGCAGCGTGAAGGGCGAAGTTCTCTGTGAAGTTTCTGGATGTAGTCCTGGCCTCAGGGAGGCTTGTGAGGTGGTCAAGGAAGCCTGGTAGAAGGTGGTTCATGGTGAAGACACCAGTCACACGTGGGCCTTCCTGTGTGGCCTGTTCTTTCCCTTGCTGGTCTCCTGTCTCAAGTGCTGCCATCCCTGCTCATCACGTCTGTGGGACCGACCACTCCCTGCTTTGACACACCCCCTCCTTGTCCTCCAGCCTGGGTTCAGGGACTGACCTCTCCCTGTTTTGACACCCCTCATTCCTTCCCGCTCCTTGTCCTCCAGCCTGGGCTCAGGGATTGACCCCTCCCTGCTTTGACACACCTCACTCCTTCCCGCTCCTTGTCCTCCAGCCTGGGCTCAGGAGCACTCTCCCACAGGACTGTAGGGTCATTTCCATGACTCAGTTCCTGGTTTGCATGTCACCCCCCACCTCCCTTTCTGCAACTGCCTGTCCTCTTCATATCCAGTTTTTATTTCTCATGTTTTTTGTTTATTTTCCCTGTAGACGTGTGAGCCCTGTGAGGAAGGAAACCCCAGCTGTGAGACATTGACTAGTGTGTGACCTCGAGCAAGTTGCCACCATCAGTCAGATGGGTAACGTGGTGCCTGCCTTTGGGGCTGTGTAGGGATTGAATGAGCACAGCTGCATGTTTGTGAGTGTCTAGATGTTAAGTGTGTTAGTCTTAGAGCATCGCACATGGTAAGCGCTGTTATCATGACCATTGTCGGCATTCACTTCTGTGTACCCAGCACCTTGCACAGAGCCTGGCACGTGGGAACCCAGGCTGACAGAATCTAGTACACGGAAGAAGGAGTGAGCTAGCGGAGGAGTGACGGTGTCCGCACACGGGAGCTCACCCAGCATGGTGCAAACGGTGCTGTCAGCCCGAACTTCTGGCATGTAGTTGCTGTTTGTTTCAAGTTCCTCGAGTGAGTAGTAAATACTTCAACCAGTCAGAGTTCTCAAATAAAGCTCAGTGAACATGTGTAGTGATTCATTCAACGTTTACTCTGTGCCTACATAAAGTAGGCTGAGGCTAGAAATGGCAACTAGCACATGTAGCGTGCCTTGGGGATCGAAATATAACGGAGGACACAGGGTGTGAAATGAATTTTGCAGGCATCTGAGGCCTAAGATTTCAGGGAAGCGGCTGTGGGACTGTGGGGCCACTGGTGGTCCTTCCAGATGCTACAGATGACTCCCTGTGGCCCCTCTTCCCACAGTGGGTGACTTTTACGAAGTCCTCGGTGCCTGCACCTCAGCATCAGGCAGCCCAGCTTGAACCGCAGCCCCTTTACTTCACTTCCTCAGCTGTGAAATGGGAGCAGGAATGGCAGAGCCTGCTTTGGAGGCTGTCTGAGGACTGAGCGGGAAGCTGCATGCTGTTCACGTCTCTTCCTCTTCTCCAATAGTCCTTATGTTGTCCATGGCGTGGGCTGGCCAGCACCAGACCTCAGGGCTTCTTTTTTTTTTTTTTTTTTTTTGTGAGACGGAGTCTCGCTCTGTCGCCCAGGCTGGAGTGCAGTGGCGCGATCTCAGCTCACTGCAAACTCCGACCTCAGGGCTTCTGATTGTGCTATTTCAGCTTCAATGAGACTCATTTTTCCCACTGAAAGCTCAGGTAAGTCCCTTACCTCCCCAAAGCAGCACCCTGTGAAATCCTCTTCTTGCAACTGCGTCAGACAGTTCTCTCTGTAGGTTTAATGAACGATATTATGCATTTATTTCACCTACTGCAGCCCAGGGTCTGGGGAAAGGCTGAGGGTTGTCTGAGGGCTGTGCTAGATGCTTTTTCAGGCTGCCAAAGCCTGTTCTTGGAGGCAGCTGACCTCGTCAAAAAGAGTTCAAGCAAGGGGCTGAGGGGTCACTTCTCCCCAGCAGAGCAGACCCCGGAATCCATCTGGCCTTCCTTGCTCAGGCTGGGGACCCCCCGCCCCAGCACCCATCCCGCCACATGAGGCTCTGGTCTCCATGTCTGTTCCTTTACAACAGTTTACCTGGAATGCCCTCAGGGAGAGAGGACTGCATCCAAGGGAAGCCTGTGGGAGGTGCTTCCACTTCTGCCATGTGCTGACTTCTCCAAGCTTAGCCTCAGGACCATTGAGTCTCCCTGGCTTTGATGGCAAGGACCAGCTTCATGCCCCACTTCTTTGTGCCTGGGCATGAGATGGACAGGACACTGGTCCCACCATTCCCAGTGCAGGCATCTGGGGCCCAAGCAAGGAGCGCTTTAGTGTTAGGGAGGGGCTAACACTAGTTTGCTTCCAAGTTAAACTATAAACTAAATTTCTCCCCAGATTAGCTTAGCCTCTGCCCAGGCATGAGCAGGACAGCCCACCTGTGAGGCTTCAGGCAAGGTGGAGTCAGTCACCCATGGAGGAGTCACTTCCCTCGCAGTCGTAAGCTTTGCAGAGGTGGCTGCAGTCTCTCTCTCTGGTCAGAACGCATGGTGCAGCCATCAGAGATCTTTGCCAATGGACAGTAGCAAGATGGGTGGAGAAAAAGACTGGAATGTGGAGAGTCCCACCTCACTGAAGGCCGGTGGAGGGCATGGCTTGGCAGGATGGTGTCCAGTGTGGAACACAGGAGGAGCCCCGGCGAAGGGAAACCAGGTCGGGAGCATCAGCCGTGTGAAATCATGGAGGGAATCCTTGTTCTCCCGCTGCCTTCTTGGGTCTACTGTCTCCCTGTCCCTCAGACGCTGTCCCTCCTCGTGGCTTGCTGACTGTGCTTTATGAAACTCACACTCACGGTTTCCCGTGTTTTCTGAAGCACTGGTGAGTCTGATTCTGGACTGGTTTTGTTTCCAGATGGTTCCCTTCTGTCTTTTTGCTCCCCACTTCCAGCAGGCACGAGGTTTCCCAGGGCCTCAGGTGTTCTGTCTGCTCTAGGGGAGGCTGGGATGTCCAGACTCTCCTCACAGAAGCTGAGATGTTTTGCTGCACCTTAGGGAATGGGGAGCAGTGGGGAGTCATGGAATCCCTGGTCTCTACTCCACCCCTGAGCCCCTGCTGAGAGCCTCCCTGGGGGTGGCCCAGGCCGGAATCTCCCCATCTGGCCCTCCTCGGGGCTCCTGCATCTGAGACAGACAATCCTCTGCTTGTCTGCTGTTCCCCAGCATGTTTCCAACTCTGGCAAAAAGGACAGGAAAGTTGAGGGTCCCCGTCCAGTGTGTGTCTCCAGGCACAGAGTCTCAGCACCAGCTCTCAAAGTTCCATTTCCTCACCTGGGCAGCTGCAGTAGGCGGGGGAGGAGCCAGGAGTGCAGCAGCGCCCTGAAACTTCCCAGGGTAGCTGGTTTTGGGGGTTATCACATTAGTTTTCTCACTCCAGTTTTAGCCACTGTAGACCAGTTTGTTCACAGAGTTTTACCAACGGCTCGTTTCATTAACTTATCAGAGGGGGGAATTCTGAGGTCCCTAAACCAGAGGCTTTCATGGATGTGGCTCCCACTGCGACCCTGGCAGGGAGGGCCCAGGAGTCCCAGGTGGAGCCTCTGACCTAAGGCCTTTGGCTCTAGAGCCTGGAGCCTCGCTGCAAGGCTGCCTGCGAAACAATCCAGCCTGGAGCCCAGGCTGCTGGTTATCTGAAGACAGCCTCCCCGTAAGATTTCTCTGAGACAAGAAACAATTATGCAAATTATTCTAATTCTGTTTTAAAGAGTAGAGAGATTGATTGCAGAGACAGACCATTGACGCGGGCAATGCAGAAGGTGTTTCCACGCTAATCTGCCTTCAAAGGAGAGGGATTTTGTTTGTAAACTTCAGACTCAGAAAATTGATTGTTCTGTCAACTTTAGGTAATTATCTGTCCTCCCTGAGGCACTAAGCTTAGCAGAAATGTTCTTTCTCTGAATCAGTACTGGCTTTGGATCTCTGTTGGGTTCCCTGTGGAGTCTAAATCAGAGATTCTCCCCAAAGCAGTGGATCAGGAGCCTTCCTCCAGCCACAGTGTCCACCCTGCCTGCAGGAGAATGGACAGAGGGACCCTCACTCTGGATGACTGAAGAACTAGAACCCAGGCTTCCTTGATCTTCTCTCTCAAAACCCTATGACATGGAGACCCTCCCCCAGCTGAAGGGGCAGGTTCGTGCTGTAGAGTGGGGGGAGTCAGCGTGGGTGGCACGTGAGTGTTTAGCTCAGGTGTGGGCCTCACGAAATAGTCAAAACAAGTCAGCCAGGACTGCAGCAGCCTTCACTGGGTGAGAGACACTGGCACCATGGCCCCAGCCTGACAGCTGGGCAGGCCACGTAATGTGTGGGGCCGAGTGGAAAGGTTGCTCAACATCATGATCTTCCAGGCAGCAGCAGCAGAACGTTAAACTATTCTGGGGCCCTTCTGAGCACAGGGCTTGGTATGACCACACAGGGATACCTGGTAGGCCAGGTGCAGGGACAGAGCAGTCTGCCCTGAGGCCCGCAGGTCCCCCCCAGTCAGTGTCTGGCACCAGCTGGCCTGGCTCAGTTCCAGGGGACTCCCAAGGCTGGAGGCCTCCCCGGAGCATCATCCTCAGGGATTTCCCAACAGGAGCAGCCTCTGGCCTCAGATCTGTCCTTGCTTGACTCGTAGATTATCACTCAGACTGAGGAAATTAACAGTCAGTGATTCCTGAAAGGGTGCCCAGTGCAATAGATAATTTTCAAAGTGAGTTCATCAGGAGATTTAATAGCCAGGCAATGTCCATTAAAACAGCGACAAACATGGGGAGGAACGGAAAGTTCCGAGCGGAAACTCAAGCTGGCTTGACCGTTGTTCTCGGGGGCAGAACAGAAGTGGGCATTTTCACTCTGGGGAGGCATCAGCGATGCCTTCACACAGCCTCTCAGCCGGTTCCTCCTGGGTCCCGGGCCACAGGCGTCCCAGTGTTGCCGGCCTCAGAAGACATCTGTCGGCAGGTTCTGCAGAGGTAATCTGAGACTGTGGGGGATGAGCTGCAGGATCCCATGCGGGGAAAGGCAGGAGGCAGCACCAGCTCCTTCACCAGGACCTGAGGGAACTGTGGCTTGTTGGGGGCCCTTGAGGACCTGGAGACCCTGTACGGTGTTTGAGGAGTCTGGCTACATCGGTTTATTCCAGTTTAGGTGGCTGAGGGGAGTCTCAGTGAAGTCTTGGGGGTTCAGGGCTGCACTGCCGGCCTCTGGGACAGCAGCTCCAGTGTCCCCAGACCCAGGCCTTGCTCCTCCCTGCTGAAGAATGCCCACTCCACTCCTAGATGTGTACCTGTCCTGAAGACACCCGGTCTCATGCTCTTCTCTGCAGCACCTGAATTGGGCATTCCTGGGTGAATCAGTTTAAGTTACTTTCACTTTTATCCACTTTGTTTCCATTATTTCAGCCATGCATGTCCCTTGCATATGCAGGATGACGGCATCTAAGAATAAAGGACCATGAGTCAAAGTGTTTCCTCTTCCTTCCCTGTCCTGACCTCCTGATCATGAACTAGTAGAAATAGATCGGCATCTCATGTTGTGTATCTTTTGATGCATACAGATAGATGGTTATATTCATATAAGTAAACCAGTGCATCCAGCACATCATTTCTAGTTGTCATCCCTAGTAAGTTTGCATCTGGTAAATGCCAGTGTTTCATTAAATGGCTACATTGCACATGAGTCCATCTGTGTGGCAGAGTGTGACAGGTTTTGTACATCCTTTATAAAGACACTCTCCAATGCTGCCTTTTAAAATACAAACGTCAAATGCTGTAACTAACCAAACTACGCCTTGTTGGAGGACTGACTTTTCCAACAATGACTTTACGAAGGGCAGTGAGACACGTCAGATCTCCCAGTGGCCCCCAAGTAGGGATGGTGACAGCCAGCGGTTCTTTACTGACACTCACTCCGTGGCAGGTTCTCCTGCAGCCCTGGTTGTGGGCAGCCCTCATCTAACAAGATACTTCTGTCCATGGGTGGAGGACAAAGGCCTACGGGCTTGGGGAGAGAGTTCTTCCATCTCCTACATGACCTTCACCTGCTCACCTTTCCCATGAAGTGTATCTAGGTTGGAAGGAGATGGGGATTCCCACGGAAGCCTAGTCCCTAAGTGACGCCACTGCTGCCCTCACCAGAATCCCCCGGGCTTGTTCCACAACGGTCCGTCATGGGGTGTAGAGGCAGACGCAGTCTTGTGTGTTCTAACTTGTTCCACAACGGTCCGTCACGGGGTGCAGCGGCAGACGCGGTCCTTTGTGGTCTAGTCACATCTGTCCTACAGTGTTGCATTCTTCTAATTTCTACACACATCTTTGCATAGGCACGTTCCCATTGTTCCCATGCCAATGAGTGGTCTGCAAGGTTCCAGAGTGTTTCTTTAGTCGGTGTCATGCTGTTGGATATTCGGGTTTTTTAACCTAGTATAAATAACATTCACATTTCTGAAAAACAGAAGAGTGTTTGTGATTAAGATATCATCTTAGTGGATATTAAATTGCTGCATCTGATTTCATTTCTCTTTCCCAAATAAAGGGTCAGTTGTGTGGGCTAGTCTTATTCTGCACATCCCAGAGGTAGAAAGCGAGACCTCCTGCCTGCCTTTCATGGAGCATGAGATTATGGAGGTGTCCAGTCTCAGCAAACAGACCCCACATTCATTTCCTTCACTGACTCAGACGCAATATGTGGACAGGCCCAGATATTATCTTTCCCTCACGTTCATTAACCTCCGGAGGTTACGTATCACCTGACACACAGAAATGCAGGCTCCCCATTTGGCTAAGCATCAGGTGCAGCCACGGTGCTTAACTATGTGCACGTGACAAGGTGCTACCAGATGCCACCAGCACTGACAGACAGCGAGCCGACCTCATCAGATCCCCAAATGAGAAGGAACTCTATGGAGCCCAAAGCTGCCAAGACGGGTACAGCAAAGCTTGCAGCTTTGCACGTGAGTCACCCTCAGACTCAGCTAGTTTATTCTCCTTTGCAGTCCGTTCTGAAAAGTCCAGGCAGATTGTGGCTAAAGACTAGAGAATGGAAGGTGGAAGGCAGTTGGTGCTGGAAGGAGAGGCACGCTGGTGGCATTGGCAGGGAGGAAGAGAGTGGAAACTGAGCAGCAGGTCTGAGAAACCAAAATGCTCAACAAATGAGGGCAGGTGCCATGGAGATACTTGCCTGGGTCCAAGAGCCTAATTACCTTTTTGTTCCATAAGTTCACGCCCTGCAGTCATCAGGGAAAATAAAACATTGACTGGTGGTCAGTCTTTTTGCTTTCTGGCAGAGATGTGTGGAACTTATTTTTGAAATGTGTCGAGAGAGTAACTACCTGTAAAACATCTGTGGTTAAAACCGTGGCTGCACATTCTTCCCTCTGTTCACCAAGCTTCTCTCCCCAGGTTTGGAAGAACTCCCGTGTGTGTATTCCCATAGCTCTCCTCGGATAAACAGGCAGGCAGACAGATGCAGAGTTGCTGAACGGCCCTTCTGTGGTCAAAGACAAATGATGTAATACAAAATCAGGGCCTTCTGAGAAGCACCAAGGCTGTCCTGGAGGGATGCACTTTCCAGTCTCTGTGAAAAAGACACCCTTGGCATTTCTGCAAGAATCTATGTTTCTCATAGTACACAGTACAGTGTGGTACTTTCTCATAGTACACAGTACAGTGTGGTACTTTCTCATAGTACATAGTACAGTGTGGTACTTTCTCATAGTACATAGTACAGTGTGGTACTTTCTCATAGTACACAGTACAGTGTCGTTGTTTCTCATAGTACACAGTACAGTGTGGTACTTTCTCATAGTACATAGTACAGTGTGGTACTTTCTCATAGTACATATGTTTCTCATAGTACACAGTACAGTGTCGTTGTTTCTCATAGTACACAGTACAGTGTCGTTGTTTCTCATAGTACGTAGTACAGTGTGATAGGCAAAAACATGTTTATTAACAGGCCAAAATATCTAGTTTCTCTGTAAAAATAAGAAGCCAAAAGTATATAAACTTGAATTACTTATGTCCAGTAATTAATGTTTTAGTATTGTATCTTATTTATAAATGATATAGATATTTAATGGAAATATTTTACCTAGCTTAACTTTAAGGTTAAAAATTACCAAAAGTATTTTGGAAAGTACTATTAGGCAGATTTACTGTAAAAAACTTATTATTGAAATAATGTATTTCGCTTTTCACAACATGGCACCAAAGCGAAGAAGGAAGCTCCTGCCCCTCCTAAAGCCAAAGCCAAAGCAAAGGCTTTAAAAACCAAGAAGGCAGTGTTGAAATGTGTCCACAGACCCCCAAAAAAGAAGATCTGCATGTCACCCACCTTCCAGCATCCAAAGACACTGCGACTGCGGAGGCAGCCCAGATACCCTGGGAAGAGCGCCCCCCGGAGAAACAAGTTTGACCACCATGCTATCATCAAGTTTCCACTGACCATTGAGTCAGCCATGAAGAAGATAGAAGACAACAACACGCTTGTGTTCACTGTCGATGTTAAAGCCAACAAGCACCAGATCAAACAGACTGTGAAGAAGCTCTGGGACATGGATGTGGCCACGGTCAACATCCTGATTCAGCCTGATGGAGAGAAGAAGGCATATGTTCGAATGGCTCCTGATTACGATGCTTTGGATGTTGCCAACAAACTTGGGATCATCTAAACTGAGTCCCGCTGGCTGATTCTAAATAGATGTATATCTTTTCACCATAAAAAAAAGGAAATAATGTTTTTCATAAAAATGACGACTTAAAGTCTTAAAGCTTATAGATTTGATTCTAATTATCTAGTAAGTATAATATTAGCTTCTTGTAAGCACTCAAGCAGAATAGAAACTTGTTTGTTGGCGGGGCACGGTGACTCACACCTGTAATCCCAGCACTTTGGGAGGCCGAGGTGGGTGGATCATGAGGTCAGGAGATCAAGACCATCCTGGCTAACACTGTGGAACCCTGTCTCTACTAAAAATACAAAAAAATTTAGCTGGGCGTGGTGGTGGGCGCCTGCAGTCCCAGTTACTTGGGAGGCTGAGGCAGGAGAATGGCATGAACCCAGGAGGTGGAGCTTGCAGTGAGTCAAGATCGCACCACTGCACCCCAGCCTGGGTGACAGAGAGAGACTACATCTCAAAAAAAAAAAAAAAAAAAAAAAAAAAAGACTTGTTTGTTTTATATTTAATAGTGATAACTCTGAAGACATAGTTGTTTTATTACACAAAAAATATTAAATTTATCTTATTTAAGTTGTATCCAAATCATGTTAACTTGAAAAACATTTGTATCGGTTCCTTTTGTTTGGGAGTTTGGGGAATATTTATTTATAAATGATTATTTTTTTCCAAGCCAAGTTAGAATAGAACACTTTTAGAGGATTTTATAAATGAATTTTGCAATGCTACATTTCTACTCATTGGATTACAAGTTCTCAGGCATCCCAAATGATTAACAAAATGAAGATTTCTAGGGCTTCTGTGGGAGAGTATGGAAGGTCTTTTTGAACTTTTTAATGCTGTCAAATGAAGAATGATGAGCTTCATAAATTCGGAAAGGAGAGATTTCATTATGTTTTTGTTTTTTTTGAGTCGGAGTTTCACTCTTGTTGCCAAGGCTGGAGTGCAGTGAAGTGATCTTGGCTCACTGCAGGCTGCACCTCCCAGATTCAAGGGATTATCCTGCCTCATCCTCCCTAGTAGCTGGGACTACAGGCATGCGCCACCATGCCCAGCTAATTTTTGTATTTGTAGTAGAGATGGGGTTTCACCATATTGGCCAGGATGGTCTCGATCTCTTGGTCTCAGGTGATCCACCCGCCTCAGCTTCCCAAAGTGCTTTGATTACAGGCATGAGCCACTGCACCCAGTGAGAGATTTATTTCCTATAAAGGGTTGCAGCCTGCAGGATAGTCCTGACAGGCTAGGAAGCATAACCTCCAGCCAGAAGTCAGAAAGAGACACTTAAAGGGAGACGTAAAGGAAATAGTAATGTATACTGAGTGACGTGGCCAAATACACATATTTAATAAGCTCTAGGAGGAGTCATGCGTATTTCTGTAAGGAGAAATGCATGCATGCGCAATTGAGTTTCTTGCTCCTTCATGGGTCCAATGTACAAAAAAATGGCAGTGTTAGCATGATCCCAGGGTGGAGTTTTCAGCCTTCTGACATTAAAAGATGAAGCTGAGGATATGAAAATTCGCTCTGTGCATCCTGTGTACGCTGTCCAGAACCTCTCCATCATGGGTGGTCTCTTATCAGGCAAGAGAGGAGAGGCAGCTTCCGGCAGTTGGTTGAAATCAGTGGTGGAGTCTTTTGAAAGGCTTGTTTCTGTTAAATCCTTAGGGAGGAAAGCCTCATCATGGTTAGCAAAGGAGGGGGTATAATGAGGTGTATCTGACCCCTGTCATCCCATCCTGCCCAACTTGTAATAGGGGAGGGAAAATAATTTTCTCTGTACCTTTACGGAATTCTAAGATGGGACCCTCTGTAAATCTGAGAACTCAGTTTTGAAAGTCACTCTGGGATCCCCTCAGCCAAGAGTGGGTCTGTTCAGTCAGTTGGGAGCTTAGGATTTCATTTTCATTTATCAGTGCTAATGGGAATGAGTAGGCTGTCTTCCTGGAAGCTGAATTTGAAAGAAACTCCTTGTATGGGGTTAATGGCAGCTGTATTTTCTGGGAGCTCTGCTTTAATTAGATAAAGTAAGTTCTGGTAAGATTTCTTTCTTTATCTTTGGTATCTTAAATGTTTTCATTTAAATAATTTTTATAACAAGCCTTTTTTTTTTTTTTTTTTTGAGACAGAGTCTTGCTCTGTTACCCAGGCTGGAGTGCAGTGGCACGATCTTGGCTCACTGCAAGCTCCGCCTCCCAGCTTTATGCCATTCTCCTGCCTCAGTCTCCCAAGTAGCTGGGACTACAGGTGCTCACCACCACACCCGGCTAATTTTTTTTTTGTATTTTTTTTTAGTAGAGATGAGTATGGTCTCGATCATGTTAGCCAGTATGGTCTCGATCTCCTGACCTCGTGATCCACCCGCCTCGGCCTCCCAAAGTGCTGGGATTACAGGCATGAGCTACTGTGCCCGGCCCCTATGACAACTCTTGATATCTGAGTGGGTTCCCACACAGTCATCTGTTGTAAGACTTTCTGATTCCTTTTTTTCCTTTGGTCATTATGAATAGGGCTTCTGTACATAATTGCATGGTAGCTTTTGTTTGGAAATAATATCAAAGTAGCTGTCAACATACTTATGAATGTGATTTTTGGATTGTAAGGTGAGACTTGTTTAGCTTTGGGAAAAACTGCCCAACTTGTAAAAGGGGAGGAAAAATAATTTTCTCTCTACCTTTACGGAATTCTTAGATGGGACCCTCTGTAACAAATTACAGATTAAAATGAGAAAAAAGTAGACAAGTTTAAAAACATGTATACCTTATGGATACATGGGCAATACTCAGGGAAAAATGAGTAAATCCCCAGCAGGTGGCTTTCAATTCAAGTGTAAATGCTATCTTCAACTTAAAGAAGATTTGAGGCTCAGTAGTGGGGAGGTAACAAGCAAAAGCACAGTAGACAAGGGTAAGTTTTCTTATACAGACTTAACTCCATGCATTCTCTGTTGATAAGACTCTTTAGTGATTTAGTCATCCTTCTCTTCTTGGTTGGTGCCAAGAGAGAGGTCTTTTAAATGGGGATTTCTTTTATAGATGTAAATTTTCCTTACACAAGGGTAACTTCTACTCTGTTTTGAGAACTTCCTTTTTTAGCATTTTTTTTTCAAAGTAATCAGCTCAGAATAATTCTTATGCCAAAGGGACATATTTTGGGGTGGCATATTCTGGTTTCCTACCATCATATTTTGGGGTGGCATATTCTGGTGTTACACACTGTCTTCCACCAGCAATGAAAAGAGTTCTTGTTTTTCCTCCAGCAATTTGTCATTTTTTTTAGAGTTTATCAGTTCTAACAGATATAGACCAGCTGTGCTATCTCATTGTGGTTTTCAGTTCTCTAGTATGTTGAGCATGTTTTTGTATGTTTACTTGCTGTCTGTAGATGGTCTTTGGTGAGGTGTGTGTTCAGAACTGTGTGCATTTTTAATTGAGCTGTTTAACTTATTGTTTAGTTTTAAGAATTTTGTATATATTTTGAATACAAATTCTTTCTCAGATCTGTATTTTGCAAAATTTTTTTTTCAATATGTGGCTTGTTTTTTTGTTCCCCTAACAAGGTCCTTTCCAGAGTATAAACTGTAAATATTAAGAAATCCACATTGTCATTTCTTCTGCGTATATCAACCTTGTGTGTCATTTGTTAAAATTCATTACCAAACCCAAAGGCACATAGCTTTTCTTCCATAGCTTCTTCTAGAAATTGTACAGTTTTGCATTTTTAGTGTGAGGATGATTTTGAGTGATTATTTGTGTAAGTTGTAAAGTTTTCATCTACATGCATATCATTTCCTATGGTTTCCAATAATCCAATAATCACTATTTTTGGGAAAGACACAGAGTAGTGGGCTCTGTTAGAGCAGATAGACGGCTAGACATGAACAGGAGGGGGAGCTCCTGAAAAAGGGAAAGTCTGGGAAGGCTCACCTGGAGGGACCACCAAAAATTCACATTTAGTGGCATCTGTAATGCTGGAGTGGATGGGCACTTGTCAATTGTGGGTAGGAGGGAGAAGAGGTACCTATGCAGAAAGAAACACCCTAGAAATCCTCTTAATATGCCCCAGTCATCATTCAGTCTGCAATAATAATGTCACAATATTGCTAGCTACATGCTGATAAGGACAAAGGGGACATTCTTAAAAGAAACCTGGCACCATGAGTATAGATTAGGGCAGAGAAGCACATTCAACACATTCAAAAGAGATAGACGAAGTAGGTCCAAACGTGACCACTGTCAGCCTGCCTGGGATGGCGGGAAGGAGTCTGGTGCCAGAGTGGATTCGGATGGATCACCACACACATGCCTCATCCAACAGTGAGGAGGTCCCACAAGCCTAAGTGGGGCAAGTTGGGGACCTAAGGCAGTAGCAGGAAAACCAGACAAAGAAAACAGGGGGAGACTTGAGACAGAGGCAGGAATGTGAAGAAGTCCAAAATAAAATTCCCTGCACAGGACTCTCA